>NW_021703773.1:7014016-7145275 GCF_005190385.1 Monodon monoceros | reverse complement strand
TCCCCCCCCCGTGGGTTCCTGTTCTACCCCCCCCCGTGGGTTCCTGTTCTCATCCCCTCTTGGGTTCTTGTTCTCACCCCCCCGTGGGTTCCTGTTCTCACCCTCCCGTGGGTTCCTGTTCTACCCCCTGTGGGTTCCTGTTCTCACCCCCTGTGGGTTCCTGTTCTCACCCCCCTGTGGGTTCCTGTTCTCACCCACCCCCTGTGGGTTTCTGTTCTCACCCCCCTGTGGGTTTCTGTTCTCACCCCCCTGTGGGTTCCTGGTTCATACCCCACTGTGGGTTTCCTGGTCACACCCCCTGTGGGTTCCTGGTCACACCCCTGTATGGGTTCCTGTTCTCACCCCACTGTGGGTTCCTGGTCACAGTCAGGAAGCCACTCCCCCAAGAATCCACAGCTGTTAACTAACACGGTGCTACCTCCTCCCAAGCACCCCTCCACCTCTAGTGTCGCCACCTCCCCACCATGAGTCTGTTCCTCCACCTTTAGCCCTAGACTCAGCTAAGAACCTGATTACCTAGAATATTTAATTTTATCACATAATCACTGGAACTTGTTTTCTTTGAACTGTGCCTTCCTTTCTGTTGGTTTCTTTGCGGTCTGCCTTTTAATTAAACTCCTACTATATCTGTGTAAGACCTCCCCAGAGTGATTAATCAAGTGCACCAGGAAACTAAAATTCCATCATGAAACAGTTACTAGTGTGTGAGGGGGGGATGATTCAATTGCTGTTTTATTACCCAAATTGACAAAGATCAGTGATGGAGAGAGAGCATACTGGAGTCGCCTGGCAACACGCTCATCTAATTAATGAAGTGACTGCTTTATGCTGTGAAGTAGCAAAAGGACTTGACAAGACTCATGGCTTTTCTCATTGGCTCAAACAGCTGGAATGATGTTTCTTAACATTCTCACAAGGTTTGGCAGTAATGTATTACCCTTGTCACACTTGAAGAAGGAGGGAGGGCCAATTAAATTCTTTTCCCAGGGTCGTGAATCCCAATAGGAAGACAGTGCTGAGAGCTGAATAACCCCCTATCACCTTCCAGTGCCCGCCCCTGCCGCCGTTCACACTGCAATCCCGTACCTCCATTGTGAACCTTATTGCTTTTCTGGTATGTTTTCTGGGGGAAAGATGGAGAAATCAACAGGGACTAACATTAATTTTTCCAGGGAGAAAAGGAAGTAAAAGCATAAGGCCCTGATGTACAATTTGTTAATGATGCTGAATTCATAAACCAAGGGGATTGAAAACAGAAAACTGGGACTTATTCGTAATTAATCAGACATGAATAATATTGATGAATATTTTCAGTTGATGAATATTTTCAGTGACAGTAAGGACTGTGTCTTTATCAGAAGAAAAGGCATGTGATTTAATCTGTGTTTTTAATTTTTTTTTCTTTTTTCTTTTAAGCATCTGTTGCCTGGCTACTTCTGTTGTTTGGCCAAATATTCGGGCCTCTGTGCATTTTGATTCTGCTCAGATAAGCAAAGGGGATCAGATGGGTTTGAGAACCCTGTCTGTCTCTCTTGAGTCTGGAGAGGCCTCTGGAGAGCAGATGAAACACAG
Organism: Monodon monoceros; assembly: GCF_005190385.1. Lineage (NCBI taxonomy): Eukaryota > Metazoa > Chordata > Mammalia > Artiodactyla > Monodontidae > Monodon > Monodon monoceros. The sequence continues at coordinate 7,143,703 of NW_021703773.1, read as the reverse complement.
TCTGCTCATTTCTGGGATTGCAGAGTTCCAGAAAAACAGATTACATGGCACTATAGAGACAGTCTTGCTTCTGATAGTTCAGGTGTTCAATTCTTTCAATATTTCCCCTTTGAATATCCTCTTAAAAGGGGAAAAAAGAAAGCTGTCTTTCTCTCTCTACATGGGTTTCCTTGGTTGACATGGGTAGGTCCAGACTCAGGTCTAAAGCACATCTCACCCCAAGATTATGTGTGTGAAGGTTGGTCCTGAAAACTATCTTTTTTTGGAAGGTAAATAATTATAAATGTAAATTTCAACTCCTTGCGGGGCTTCTTGGCTAGAAAGGATTTCTGGGGTTGGCACAGCTCAGGGGTAATTATCGAGAGTTGAGCATAGTTTTTGTCTCAAGGGGAAAGACGTTGGCAGCAGATCCTGCAGGCTCTAAAAGGCCATGTCGTTTTTTTTTCCCCCAGGGATGCCAGAACCTCTAATTTCCATACTAAAATGTTAATGCCCTTCGCTCACCCATATCCTGGTCCCCACTGGCTTTGAGGAGGAGGTATGGCTTTTTCTGGATCGCTCTCATCACGGGAAACCACAAAGCTTACAATCTGGCAGAATTTCCCTTGGTGCCAGTGTTATCACTTAGGCCAGTCCATGTCGGATGGCTTTCAAATTTCCACAGCCAAACTCATGTTTCACTTGAAGGGATAAACCAGAGTTACTCAAGCAAATGATACCTAATCTTTCTGTACAATTCATGGAAAAGATTCATCTCTTTTTCTTCTTGAGGAGCAACAAAAGCAGTATTTTTAAGCATCAAGTCTGCGCCAAGTGTTATGCTAACCAATGAGAAAAGGTCTTGAAGTGGGAGACACAATTCTTGACTTTTAAAGGTCTGAGACCTGTTTGGGTAATAATACATGTTCGAAACCAGCAGAGTATGATTCCAAGGTCCTACATGAGCTATCAAAATAGTGTGTGTGTGTATGAGATATATATATATATAGATAGAGAGAGAGAGAGAGAGAGAGAATATAGTGTATTCATTTATTCTTTCAACAAACACTATGCTGATATCAAAGGGGAAAGGGGAGAAGGATAAATTAGGAGTTTGGGACTCACCTATACACACTACTACATATAAAATAGATAACCAACAAGGATCTACTGTATAGTACAGGGAACTCTATGCAATATTTTGTAATAACCTATAAGGGAAAAGAATCTGAAAAGGAATGGAGATATATCTATGTAGGTATAACTGAATCACTTTGCTGTACACCTGAAACTAACACAACATTGTAAATCAACTATATTTCAAACAAAAGAACCCACTATACTGGAACCTCAGGATGTTAGGATGAGTAATATACTGTCCTCAAGGAGCACACAGACAATGGAGAAAACATTGAACCAACAGATCATTCATTTTTTTATACTAATATTTACTGAGTACTTATTATAAGGCCCTATGCTATATGATGGAGATGTAAGGCTAAGACACTCATTATGGATCTTGCCTTTATGGAATTTGTAATCACGCACATGAACCATAAGAACAGTTCACAGTGCTAAGTACAAAACTGTAGGTGGGCTTTGGAGTAAAATCAACTGTGTTCAAATCTTAGTTTTTCAATGTACTACCGATAAATCTAGGGGTTTCTAAACCCCTCTAAGCCTTGCTTTCATTTTCTGGAAAATAGGGATAATAGTATGTACCACATAAAGTTTTTAGTGATTAACAGAAGGAATATAAATACAACACCTATTACAGTGTCTGCTATATCATAGATGCTCAGTAAATAGTGGTTATTTATGGATATAACTGGGGATTTTTTAAAGGCAAGTGATGTTAGTACGTAGGTGGGGCAGTCAAGCCAGACGAGGGGTACAGATGACCTGAGGTGCACTTGAAGGAGGAGAGGAATTAAGGAGAGGAGAAGTAGTATGTGCAAAAGCACAGAAGCCTGAGGAAGCAGGATGTTTTCCCAGGTCTGGAGGGTAGAGTGCCAGGGGTGGGGAAGGTTAGTGGTGAAGAATTAAGTTGAACAGGAAAGCTGAGGCTTGACCATGATGGCCTAGGATGTCTTAGTAAGAAGAATGGATTTTTATACTGAAGACAATGAGAAATCATTGGATAGTAATTGTAGGAACATTTCTTGAAGGAAAAGGTGCTTGAACTAAACATTGATTCATGGGTAGGGTTTAGACTGGTAGAGACAAAGGCCTGGGACAGAGGGAGGAGAGAAGCAGGAATACAGAGCTCAGAGGTAGAAGTGAGCTCAAGACTTACAGGACCTAATCAGCTGCCAGGTGCTTTGTCTTGGAGCAATCTTAGGCAGCCATTGTTTTAACTGATGATTCCAGAAGGGGTTTAAGGTTAGAGCAACTGAGAGCGTGGCTGGCATATTGGTACATGACTCTTTTTGAATTACAGTTTTCTCAGGGTATATGCCCAGTAGTGGGATTGCTGGGTCGTATGGTAGTTCTATTTTTAGTTTTTTAAGGAACCTCCATACTGTTCTCCATAGTGGCTGTATCAATTTACATTCCCACCAACAGTGCAAGATGGTTCCCTTTTCTCCACACCCTCTCCAGCATTTATTGTTTGTAGATTTTTTGATGATGGCCATTCTGACCAGTGTGAGATGATATCTCATTGTAGTTTTGCATAAGTCCCAGTATATTACCTTCTTTAAATTGTTTACAATCACATGGTCTTCTATCTTTAGGTACTTTTATTTTTCTTTTTGGCAATAGGGATGATCCATGTGCTCATGATTATCATATAAAGATGGTCCCTATTTGCCTGTAGGGTGTTTGATGCTTTTATATGTTACAGTGAGCATGTCTTTTTGACATCTTGCCTAGCCCTGGATATAGATTTGATGGCAATATTTCTTAAAATCAAGCACATGGTTTGACATGTCTAGGAGTCTTGCACACTGGAGACCAATGTGGGTGGGCCAATGGTACATCCCATGACTGAATGTGTGGATGTTTCCACAGGGCCTCTGCCTGGGAGCAGACATGCACTCAGGCCCCAGAGGGATGAGCAACAGCTGCTCCTGACTTGATTCTTCAAAACCATCATCTCTGCAATGGAACAGATTTCCTTGTCATTTAATCCAAAAGTAAGTCAGTTCTAAAAGAACTTTTAAACTATTATTATTACACTTTTCTGGTTTGTTTCACGCAAAATTTTCTGTCATCTCTCTAAAGATCGTATATACCTTAAAAAATGATCCTGCTTTCCACTTGGTTCCTTTTCTTGTTTGACTTGGTCTCTATCTTTCGTGATAATGGTGAGATCTTAAAAATGAATTGACAGCAGGGTGTCGGAAAGGAGGTCAGCTCGTCAAACTTCACATTATTCAACTTCCAATTAATCCTCCTGTTTTAACCTCACTCCCTGCCATGGCCGTCAGCAGTGTCTTCCACTTCCTGAGCCGTCCCTCTGCTCCCTGGGTCGGGGTGCGTGCTCTTTGTTGCTTTATTTCCCACAGTAACCCGGAGTCCAGCTTTCCCTGCTATGTGAAGGCAGGTACCCCTCAGTCACTATTTTCCCTTTGTGGGTTTCTGGCTTTGTGGATTCCAGGAGGGAGAAGACATACATGCACTTGTGCAGTTTACCTTTCTAAAGTAGAAGGGTGTGACTGTCTTAAAGATGTATAAATATTTGGATTTAAAATCATAAAATAATTTGTTGATTATTTGAAAGATACTGTGAAACTGGCATTCAGTGTTTAAACTTTTAAAGCCCTAGGCAGGGAAAATATGATCATCTGAAATGTACTGGGAATGTGCTTTCTATGGTTTGAAAGGCATAATGGAAATTTATCTTTACATAGTCTCTTTCTTTGTTCTGGGATAGAATCATTTTGGTTGTGTTTCTTGTTCATCTAGTGTTTCATTTTGTTGTGTTTAGGGTTCTAAACGGTTTTGAAGCAAACAAAACACATGCTTTTATTTTCATTTGCAACTCAATCATTCATTTGTCTGTTAATTTACTTCTACAACAAATATTTATTAACCCTCTACTCAGTGCCCTGCCTAAACTACAGGGAAGGAGGCGGACATAACAGCTGTGTACTTCTTGTTATTCTGTTTTATAATGTGAAAAGCTGTGTCAAGAGATTGGAGGATGGAGGTAGCTTTGAAGAGTGGTTCTCCTCCAGTCTGGTATCCTGACCAGGGAGCATCAGCTACCCCCGGAAATTTGTTAGAAATGCCAGTACTCAGGCCCTGAATCCGAAATTGTGGGGTTGAACCACCACCCTGTTTAACCACCTGAAGGGTTAAACAGCCCTTCAGGTGATTTCAGTGCACACTAACATGTGAGAACCACTGTTCTAAACAAGAAAAAAAGCTTTTATTAAAAAAAAGTTTAGTTTCTGTGAACCAGAAAATAAAGCTGTGTTGTATTCTGGGTCTGCAGAAAGGGGAGAGGAGATGCAAAAAAAGAGCTTGGAGATAATGGAAATTCCAGAAATCCATTAAAAAAAATCTGTCCTATCCTCAGACTTAATTTTTTAAAAACAAAGACGTGTACTGTGTGTCTTATTGAAGATTTCTGGGATTATTTTTTAGTTCATTTTATGTGCTTTGGAACTCATTTTCTGGTTGGAGATGGGAATAAGATCCTTATTTTATGGTGTTTATGTTAAAACTGTAGGCAGCCCTGATGTTGACAGAACCAAGGGATCAGCTGCAAAAGTTGTTGCATCACTGTTAGTTTTGTCAATATCATGGTCATGGCCAATACTGCTCTCAGTGTCACCCTGATATTTTGTTGACATTCATCTTGTAGCTTTTACTTTTCTGGGGGTGTGAGGGTTAGTTAATAAGCACTGGATTGTCTTAGTGATAACCTAGTATTTTACCCCTTTCAGTGATGGCTTAATATGATGAATTGATTTCCCTATACAACTCCACTGTTCTCTTCCTTTTGGTCACATTTTTTTTTCCCCAGAAGTCTTCTTCTATGTTCCTGTAAATAGACACCTGGGGGACTTGTCCTCAGTCCTTCATTCATGTCCAGATATGCCTCTATGTTTAGGTTAAAGCTGTCACTCTGTTACACGGATCACTTATTTGGGTTTGTTGATTACGTGCAGTTACAGCAGCTACAGTTGATGTTCATTCCTCTTGTGTCTGGGGAGGCAAGATGGCATAAGGCCAAGAATGCTGGATTTAGTGTCAGAGCTGCAACTGATGTCTCCCAATTCCAGCAAATCCACATGGCCTAGGAAAAAAATATCCATCTCTCATTGCCATATTTGCAAAACTTTGGTATCATCTTATTTCTGAGGATCTTCCCTTTCTTCCCTTCCCTGATTCTAGGTACAGAGGTCACAATCTGTACAGAAATGTTATTCTTGGGCTTTCAGCCATGAATATCATACTTATTTGGGAATCGGAAGTGGATTTGGAGTATTAGGAAGATGTTAGAAGGGGGAGATTTAACAACTGTTCTTTACCCCTCCAAATCCCAGAAGCTTTTGTAGAAGTCCATTTCTCAGAAACAAACAAACAAACAAACAATAGGAGACCTCAAGTTCTCACCATAAGCTCATTGTTATGTGAGTGGGTTTGGGTTGCTCTGTTGTTGCTTCTCTATGGCAAATTCAAATACATCCTCAACCATTAAGATTTTTGTGATCAGGACAACTCTTCTATTTCCTTTCTCCCATTCTTCAGATGCAAACCATTTCTCATCACTTACGGCTGTAAACATATTCTTGAAAATATTCATTATATGTGTACTGGTCTTATGCCCCTTCTTATACTGGGGATCCTATCCTAGGAGTTGAGCCTTGGTCTTTTGGGGGGACCCTGTGTTCAGCGCAGTGCCTAACATATATGAGTTACTTACTGAATACATGGAAGATTCCCTTAATTAATAAAAGTCTGTGTGTCATGTGGATAGTGGTCTGTGATCCCAGTCCATGAATTTTTTGTTACCAGTCTATGATGAGAGAAGTACAAAAATTGAGAATAAGTGATACAACCTGTTGTAACAATTTGACATTGCTGCACCATCAAAATATGTGATCAATGCACTTATTTCACTGAATAGGGCACGTAATATATTTTATATATTGAGCTTTTATCCTACAAAGTTGCTAAAGTCACTTATCTTCTCTAGTTTCTTTTTGGTAGATTCATTGGGATTCAACATAGTCACGTCACTGGCAAAGAAAGTTTTATTTCTTCCTTTCCAATCTGTGTGCCTTTTATTTGTATTTCTTTCTCTTTTCATTAAGACCTCCAGGATAATGTTGAATAGAGCTGATAAGATGGGATATTCTTGCCTCATTCTCCATCTAGAGAGAAAGCATTCAACCTTTTACCAGTAATTATGATGTTAACTGTAGATTTTACCATAGGTGTCCTTTATCAGATTGAGGAAATTTCCCTCCACCCCAAGTTTCCTGAGAAATATTATTGTGAGTGGGTATTGAATTTTGTCCAGTACTTTTCCTTGAACTCATATGGTTGTTCTTTTCTGTCAACATAGTGAATTGCCTGACTTATTTTTTTTTAATTTTTTTGCGGTACGCAGGCCTCTCACTGTTGTGGCCTCTCCCGTTGCGGAGCACAGGCTCTGGACGCGCAGGCTCAGCAGCCATGGCTCACGGGCCCAGCCGCTCTGCAGCACGCGGGGCCCTCCCGGACCGGGGAATGAACCCGCGTCCCCTGCATTGGCAGGCGGACTCTCAACCACTGCGCCACCAGGGAAGCCCTGCCTAACTTATTTTTAAATGTTGAAACAACTTTGCATTTATGGGATGAGCCGTGAATGGTGATGATGATCACCTGAATGGTGATATGTTGCTGGATTTGATTTTCTAAAAGTATGTCAGGGAGTTTTGCATCTATGTTCATGAGGGATATTGGTTTCTAGTTTCTCTTATTGTAGTATCTTTGCCTGGTGTTGGAATTGGGGTAATTCTAGCCTCATAAAATCAGCTGGGGAGTGTTTACTTTCTTCTGTTTTCTTGAAGAGCTTGTGTGTAATTGGTATTATTTTTTTCATTAAATGTTAGATAAAATTCAGAGCCTGGAATTTTCTTTGTGGAATTTTTCAGCCTATGATTTCAATTTTTAAAACTAAACGTAAGAGTATTCATTTATCTCTTCAAACTGAGTTTTGGCGGTTTGTGTTTTTACAGAATTTTACACATCATCAATGATGTCATAAAGTTATCATAAGAGTCCCTTATTATACTGTGAATCTTTTTAGGGTCTGTAGTGATGGCCTCTCTTACATACTTGATTTTGATTGTTTGCGTTATCCCTATTTTCTTGGTTAGTCAGGCTAGTGTTTTCAATTTTGCTAATTTTTTCAAAAACCAACATATTGTTTAATTGATATTCATTATTGTCTCTGTGCTTCCTATTTCACTGATTTCTGCTATTATCTTTATTATTTCATTTCTCTGCTGTATTACTTGCTGTACCTTTATTTTTTTTTTTAGAGGTTGCTCTAGTGTTTACAATATATATCTTGAACTTATTACAGTCTACTTTCAAGGAAAATTATGCCATTTCATGCATAATTAAAAACCTTAAAATGGTGAGCTTCCATATGTGCTATGTTTTAATATACGTATGTATAAATCTCATGATATATTCTTATTTTCATTTAAGCTGTCAGTTACCTTTCATACAGATTTAAATTTTTGAGACTTTTATTTTTATATTTACCCACTTTTCTGGAACTCTATTTCTTTGAGTAGATCCAAATTTATATCTGATATTATTTTCCTTTCACCTGAAGAAATTTCTATATCATTTCTCTTAGTGTAGGCTTGGAAACTGTCACTGGGCATAAGTTGGGCCAAGCATAGAACTCACTTCTCTTTGTTTCATTTTTTCCAGAGGTCAAGTTCTGTCCTGTCTCTTTTCCAATGCCTAAAAACTCAAAATATATATTGATGTAGTTTTTCCAGTTTTCTAGTTGTTTAAGACCAAAGAATAAATATCTTTCTTGTCGCCCCATGGTAGCCTGGAGAGAAATTTCTGAATAGAGTATAGATCAAAAAGAATCTGTGGTAGATTGGAAAAATAAAACAGCAACCACATCAACAATAACTGGGCCTTTACCATAGAGCAACATTGTTCAATAGAACTTTCTGAGTTGATGGAAGTGTTCTATATTTGCACTTTTCTCTACAATAGCCGTCAGTAGACATGTGGCTATTTCAAGACTGAGTACTTGAATGTGGCTAGTGTGTCAGAGGAACTGAATTTTTAATTATATTTAATTTTAGAAAATGTAATAGTGGGACTTCCCTGGTGGCACAGTGGTTAAGAATCCGCTTGCCAATGCAGGGGACATGGGTTTGAGCCCTGGTCCAGGAAGATCCCACATGCCGTGGAGCAACTAAGCCCGTGCGCCACAACTACTGAGCCCACCTGCCACAACTACTGAAGCCCACGTGCCTACACAGCCCATGCTCTGCAACAAGAGAAGCCACTGCAATGAGAAGCCACACACTGCAACGAAGAGTAGCTGCTGCTCGCTGCAACTAGAGAAAGCCTACGTGCAGCAGCGAAGACCCAATGCAGTCAAAAATAAATAAATAAATAAATTAAAAAAAAAAGAAAATGTAATGGTAACATGTGGCTAGTGGCTACTTTATTGGACAGCTCATATCTAGAACCTTTAGAAAAATGTTAGCAAGACTGGAACAGAAAGAATGTCAGTAAAGGAGAACAAAGCTAGACTGAGGACAAGGGATGGATGTTTATCTTTTTAGGTGAAACAGAGCTGGGTAATGTGTGCTTTAGGCTTGTGCTGAAGAAGACAGGAAAACCAGAGAAGACGTAATGACACAATACAGTGAGGGTTAAATTAACTGTTTCAAAAAATGCTTTGGACTCGCGCACTAGTCATTGCTGCTAATATTGTTTCCCTAGTGATCTGAGGTCAAGGTGAGCAACTGCATGACATGTATCACACATGAGTAGGTACATCTCTCTCAATTCCAGCTTTCCCTGCCATTTAGCACTCCTAGGGTTTTCTAATTCCCAAGAGGACAGTTTATAACGCTTGCACTGTGTCCTAGGTTTTATAAGGAGGTAATAGTTAAATTGGTCAAAGCTAGCACCTCTTCCAGGTTGTTGAGAAACCTGGCATTTTCCCAATATGGAGCATAGAAGACAAGGGGTAGCTGCCATTGATCTTGCCTTCCTCAAGTGTCTGTTTTCCAGGGTGATCATCCATAATAGCATCAATTCTTGGAAGCCCTACTCCTGAAGCTCAAGTATTGAGAGACCAGCATGTCAGGGACCCTTTCTTGTGTTCAATTCTCATGATGACTGATGACCTGTGCATGTGGAGAATGTACAGAGGTCTCCCCAGTACCATGTATGTGCCTGTAGTAACTTCAGGTGAAATCAGAGTCAAGGAATTTGTTTTTCCCTTTGGATGCTGAATTACATTTGAGTGTCTGTATGGAAGTTTTATTTCCAGGTTATCATTCTAAGAAGGCCTTTTCACGACTGACCTATTTTTATGGGCCAGACCATTAAAGAAAACAGGAGATAAATTGCATTGTTTGCCATCTGTATCTACAGTGCAGCATATATAATTCACTGAAAGATACATAAACACACAAACTTCTATTAGTCACTGTCAGGATATCTAAGAGCTTTGCTTGCTTGTCCCTAGTCCACCATCAGTTTTTTTTTTTTTTTTTTTTTTGTGGTACAAGGGCCTCTCCCATTGCGGACACGCAGGCTCAGCGGCCACGGCTCACGGACCCAGCCCCTCCGTGGCATGTGGGATCTTCCCAGACCGGGGCACGAACCAGTGTCCCCTGCAGCGGCAGGCGGACCCTAAACCACTGCGCCACCAAGGAAGCCCCCACCATCAGTTTTAATCAGAAATTTGGTGTGCTCACGTTTTCCTTTGAAAAATTATTTATCTTTAACATATAATAAGCCAGCCTATAGACATCAGTTAATGGATTGTAAGAGCACATTAGATATTCTAGAGTGACCCAGTAGGTCACAAGGGTAGTGGGGGTAGGATAAAACACTGCAGTGAGTTCATTCACAGAAGGAACATGAAAAAATCACAAGGAGTTCTTGAACAAGAAAGCTGGGAATGTAGGCTGGGCAGAACCGACTGGTACAGAGTAGAGGACTGGTTTGGGAGGTGGAAAATGGCATCTTTTCCAAGTCTTGTGGGAGGCACAGTGCCAAGAGCATGAGCTCAGACAGAGGGTCAATTCCTGGCTCTAATTTTTGAGTTACTGCTTCTGCAGCCTTGGGCTGGCATCTGGCACAGAGAAACAATACTTCCTACTTTTAACAGTTTTGTAAAAAAAAACAATGAATTAGGGAACTATTCTCAATATTTTGTAATAACCAATAAGGGAAAAGAATCTGAAAAAAATAGATATATATGTATATGTATAACTGAGTCACTTTGCTGTACACCTGAAACTAACACAACATGGTAAGTCAACTATGTTTCAATTTTGAGAAATGGTAGAAGTACAGTTTAAAAAAAAATCACATGAGTTAAAGTTTGTGTAAACACAGGCCTAAAAATTCAGATTAGTGTTCAGATGTGGCTGGTGGGGCAGTCCTGCTGCAGGACTTTTTGGTTGAAGGTGGAACCTCGGAGGCAGGGCAGGGGGTACGGGCAAGAAAGATAACACATTCTAAGGCAAGGGAGATGCTTAGATGACTAATCTTGTTTAAGGACATGATGTAAGTGTTGGAGTTTAAGGACATGATGTAAGTGTAAGTGATTTCAGGACCATCTATTGCCAATCAGAGCTCATGTGGGCCTGTTTCTGAGCTTTAGGAGATGGACTGCAATGAACACAGAAAAGCCTAGTTTCAGTAGATAAATTCTGAGAGGAAAAGACCTGCTTTGTTGTAACTAAGTGTTGTCCTTGTGCCAATGAACAGTATTTCCTCCTTTTGGATTTCTACTGGAGCATGACGTGATATAGAAAAACATAGTAACTTGATTCGTAAGGCACACCAATCCTTATATGGAAACACCAAAAAGATGTCATACTGTGCTGGCTTCACAGTCTGCATCGTATCAGCTAAGTTAGTGGTCATGAAAGATCATTTTCAATACCTAAGGAAGAGAAGAGGAAAATGGTGGGCACCACCCAGCAGCTGAGAAGATGTTCATAGTAGAGTGAGATATCCCCACAGGGTGTCCAGAATTGATTTAGGGTGAGGGATTTTGAGGGCATCTGGGTTCACCATTATGGCGCAAAAGGGCACTTATTTTCCCCAGTTTTTAGATCTAGGTTGGCGAAGCCTGGAGAATGTGAGGCCATGGAAGGACATGGCAGCCTGGTGCTGGCTGCATAGAAGGACTCAATAACTGTTCTCTCTTTTCTCTTCTTCCTGGAGACAGACACTTATACACTGGTAGCAGAGACAGAGGCAAAGACTTTTTCCTCTAATTCCTGTTCTACTGCTTAAGCTACCCCCCAAGACCTCCCTTCAAGAAATTTTAAGTAGTTCCTCTTGTTTAAGAAGTTGCCAAATTGAAACACATCAGCAGTCACGCAGCTGAGGAAGGCTGGTAAGAACAGTAAAGGGGAGTTGGGAGTCTTGAGTCTTTATTCTGCTTCTGTCACTACCTAATTGTATGGGCTCAAGCAAGTTATTTAATCTTTCAGGACTCAGTTTTCCTGTTTTTACAAGAGGGCTACACGATTCACAAGCACCCTTCTCTCTCTGACACTCTGTGAGTTCCTCCACCTTCTTAAATTCTCTGATTCTGTTAGGGGTCCCTCAATAAGTATCAGAAGGAGTTACAGTGAAGGTAGTAGCGGTCCCAGGAGGCTTCTCAGACTGCATGGGAAATGTGGGATGCAGGAGTGCTCAGTGGATACTAAGGACACCTGTTTGACTGAAATTGGGTGTTCTTTGGGGTACTAGGAAGAGACAAGACAAAATGCGGGCTGAGGTGCAGTGGTGAAACCTCTCCTCATCTTTGTTTCTTTCAGATTTATCTGACTGAGTTGGGACTGGGGCTCACCCTAAGAATTCTGCCTACCACTGTCAGGCAAAGCAAGCAATGATGATATGTGTTTAACTTTTGTGCATAGGAGATGGTTAGCATTTCTACAGGATGGTAATGATGACCATTTATTGAGTGCTTGCCTAGTGTTGACCTAAAATAAATAGACTGCCTGTAAAAATGGTTTTATTTGGGATCAATAGAGAATTACAGTTCGATGTCTGCAACCATGGGGAGCCATATGTAAAACCCTGCACAGCAAGGGAAGGAAAACGTTTTAATAGAGCAGAAAAGGAATTTGTGGTGGGGAGGCTACAGTGAACACTGAGTCCATGGCTTGTCAGTGGCTGAGTCCTTGCTTGGAAAGAAGAGGTGTCTTTCGTCTTCCTGTCAGGCTAGGCTAACATTGCAGGGTGTGCTAGCTCCCCCTTCTGGTCCTCCAACTTGGTTTAATTGAGGTTTCTGTTTATTAATTTTTTTACACCAAATTAGTCGTAAGTCCAAAATGCTTTACATTCATTTTCTTATTTGGTTCTCATGATACCCTGTGAAGTCAGATGCATTTTACAAATGGCGAAACCATAGTTCAGGAATGTTTGCTGCTAAAATTCACACAACTGGCAACTCAAAAGAGCCAGGATTTGAATCTGCATCTGTTTTGACCTCCAATGCTGGGCTTTGCCGTTGACTCCTTTAAGGGCTGGGTCTGTATAGCTCACACGCTGACAAGCCTCAGTGCAAGTCTTTGGGCAGTTTAATGATAAATGAATTAATCAAAAATAATTAAACATCTCAAGCATTAAATACAAAATAACTAGGACATGGTTGGCTCTCCACATGAATTCCTCCTGATGAAGCACTTTCTGCTGTGACAGAAATAAAATAAAGTCCCTCGGTAATACAAAGCATATACAGCAATTAATTCTACATTTATATGGTCTTTTCTGTAGACTGTATTTTAATTTTTTAAAGTGCCGTGTTAATATCTGTGCTGTAACTGGTAGTTATTTTGGGAAGGGGGCAGCAAGAGGATTTCAGTGGCAGCACTAACAGTTTTTTAAGGCAACAGCTGCAGGGCTTAATCACCCTGTGCCTGTCTGAGGGGAGATAGTCTGTAGCTGTACCTCCTACTGCAGGGTCATTGGTTTGAGTCTAGTCAGAGTTGGTCAAGGCTGAAGGTCACCTTCACTTGACTGCTCCTTGGTGGCCTCTGTAAATGAGATAGTGGACTTACCCAGTTTCCTCCTGGGCAGCCATCCAGGACTAATTCTGAAGACTCTTACTCCAAATGGGAGGACCAGTCCTGGCTTAGACACTTATCATTGTGTCCTTTCAAGGTCTAGGCCATGGCTAATCCCGATGGCTATTATTACTGTTATTATTATTGCTATGTATTCACTCAGAGGCACCAGCAGAATACCAATTTGGAGAAAACAAGCACGTTAGCTTCAGTTCCTGTTGGTCATGATGGCTGGAGGTGAGCACAGGAACAAGTAAGAAGTTCATTACTCCTATCCACCCATCTCCTAACCACACTTCAGAAGTCCATCTCAGGTCCCATCCCATCACAAAGCTGTTCAGGACCAGCAGCCCATGATGCCCCATGAATTCCAGTTGTCTCTGCTGCCTGTGGGTATCTTACGGCTCATTATCATTCACGACTTCACATTAGTATGCACTCTCATTTTGGATGCTCAAGTGGAAAATAGCAGTTAGGACATTAAAATCTTTCGTAGGTTCGCTGACTCATGAACCTTGGCTTAATATAAGTCTTCCAGTGTCCTAATTTGAATCACCGTGGTTTCCTCTAAGGAGTCCTTCCCTGAGACCCTTTTTAATATATCAAGTCTCTAAGTCATATACAGCAACCACACCCCACCTGCATTCTTACTCTTAGTATATATGAAACACCATATACGAGGTGGGCATGCATTCTCTCAGTCTGCCTCAATTATTTTACTCTGCTTACACCTTAGAATTCTTATGTTTCTTTAAGAAACAGGTGGAACATTAATTAATTAGCTAATTAGCTTAATATTTAAATCTGTAATCTCCTGAATGCTTTTCCATCATGGCTCTCTTTTTTAATCCTGAATACATGTTTTCTTTTAATTATTATGACTTCAGTTGTTCCTGTGTTTCAACCTTTTTGTCTCAGATATGAATCCCTGGACCCATGTCTGTAGTGATGTCCTGGGTTTTACCTGAACTGAAAAACCTATCCTGCTTAAGTATTTCTCCTACAGGTGACTCTGTAATCTGAGACAATGTGTACTTGTAGAACGGACCTGGGCATAGCCTATGGAGTTCATGGGAGGGAGGAAGTATAACATCACAGCCATGGAGGAGTCAATGGTGCTTAATAAATACACATGGAATCCATTGAATAAATGAATGATCTAGCAGCGCCACTGTGAGCAATTCCCTCCACTCCTTCCCATTTGGCACACTGGGTCCTGAGAGAGTCCCAGGCCACTGAGAACTCTGACCTCACGTGCTTCCTGAAAGGGATAAAACCTCCTGATTCAATCACCTGGTCCTAGACTCAGCTGCCACCTGTCTACCAATTACTTTAGCGGTGTAAACAAAAGTTCTTTGCTGCTTGCATAGCACGCTTAAATTTCTCTCTCTGCACCTGGCTGTAAGAAATACCACATTGTTTAATTTTTCTAAATCAAATTAGTTCTGAGTTTGTGCCCACACTAGTCATGCTTGGGAGAAATTCAAACTCAGTAATAGTTTTGGAGACAGGTGGCTGATGCGAGTGTCCGGAAACTGAAGAAATGCTCGCTACCTTCAGTCTGCTGAGGTCGGCTCTCATATGTACATGTCTCAAGGCCACATGATCCATGCACCATATGCAGACCTGTTATGACCCCAGCTTGGGTGCAGGGGTCTTGATGTAGTTTAGGTCTTTAGCACTTGGTGTCCAACCTGAGAAGACACACCAGGCAGGTCCAGGGTGCTGTGAGTGAATTGGCCCAAACTCTGTTTCCTTTCCAGTCTTTATAAATCTCATCTTTCTCTAGGACCAGCTGTTCCATCTTAAACTCTTCAAGTATTTCTCTCTATTCCTTCCTTTTGGGGAAGTTCTTGACAGGTAGTGTGGGCATATATCATCTAAATCAGGACACTTCTAGGGGTAAAAGGGAGCATTAATAAAAAGTATACCAAGAAAAGAGGCATAAACCAGGGTGTATGATTGTCCTATGTGAGGCCTTCCTAAATGAGTCTTTAGAAACACAATGTGGATTTCTTTTCCCTAGAGGTGACAATAAGGAAAGAAGATGCTGCCATTGGTTCACCTTTCCCATCAACTTATCTTCTTACATATGTGTACCCCGGATCAAAAACTAATCCTCTTTCCAGGAAGGTTGTTCTCCCTGGCAGTGCATGTGTGAATGGAGAGGGAGAATGGCAACACTCTCTTGATCACCAAGATCCACCAAAACGACTTTAGAGGATATTGGGATAAAGGGTCTGAGAACAGATTACCAAGGAGCAAATGGCTATAAACCTGAAATGCCAGTTTATCATGCCTAGTGGCTGCCACTTCCCTTTGCGTTATGCTATGGATAGAGAACTAGAGCTCCTTGCGTTGGGCAGTGAAGCTGATGTGGAAATACAAGTCTAGATGCAGCTCAGCTGTGATGCTCTCCGATTGCGAACTTCCCGAGGCAGGAAATGCAGAAGGCCTCTATTTCCAAAAGCCATTAGGAGAGAGTTGCAGGCACGCAAAGCTTTCACTTTAACAGCAAAAAGCCTCCATCTCAGGAGCTTAAATCTGTCTCCAAGGTGAACCTAGGAAGGTGGCAGAAGTGTAGCTATTATTATAGCAATTTGTCCCCTACAAACAGCAGCCCCCAGGTGGAGAAATGTGAGTGGTTAACTTGCCTTTTTTTCTCCTAGATTATTTTTTTCCTGAGTCCCCGTGGTGCTGCCTGGGGAAGGGCAGAGCAGCCTTTTCCTGTCCTCCTGTCATACTGAGTACAGCCCAACATCTATTGGTTACTGCAGAGCCCAGTCTCTCCCCAATGGACAGTTAGACAATTTGATAGCAGAGAATGTCAATCTTTAATCAAAAGACACAGAGATACCTAATTATCCTACAAAGAGAACAGAAGAAAAAGTCAGCACCCACCCTACTCTTCCACAGGTTTACAGAGAACAATTTTTAAAAAATTTATTTTATTCAAGTATAGTTGATTTACAATGTTGTGTTAATTTCTGCTGTACAGCAGAGTGATTCAGTTATATATATAAATATATAAATACACACACACACACACACACACACGTTCTTTTTCAAATTCTTTTCCATTATGGTTTATCACAGGACATTGAATATAGCTCCCTGTGCTGTACAGTAGGACCTTGTTGTTTAACCATTCTATATTTAATAGTTTGCATCTGCTAATCCCAAACTCCCAATCCATCCCTCCCCCACTCCCCCTTCCCCTTGGCAACCACAAGTCTGTTTAGAGAACAATTTATGACTCATGCTGGCGATACTTCTGAGGTGAAGAGTTGGTTTGGCTGCTTTTGCAAATCTAGAATATTTTTACTTTTTAGGGCTCTGAAAATATGGCTGTATTTCTTTTGTTTACAGGCTGAAAAAAAGTCAGATATCCTTCCATATTGCCTGAGAGATGAAACATATATTTTGTTTTTGCTTTTAATATCCAGGCCTCCAAAAAAATCGTATATTCTCAGATTCTTATTTGGGGCTTGCTTTTATTTTCTTCTCATCCCCAACAGAGGAAACACAGTAAGGCACATTAGGAGGAAAATTTTACTCCCTTGTAATTAAATATATTCAAGAGGAATTTTCCATATTTCAAGGAAAATGTTAAATCTGGGCTTGAGGAGGGTGATGGTGGTGCTGGGTTGTATTTCCCTAGCCTGTAACAAGGGGTATGAAAAATATTGATTTGCTCCTGAGAGATGCTGGAGCAACTTCATTAAAGCTGTTTAAGTACTTTGGAATCTTTTGACAGAAGGAAGCATATAAAAGTGTAATGTGCTTTCATTTAATGTGAACTTTTCAGAAACCAGAAGGAAGCCTTTCCACACCGCATCCCATTTCAAAACAATATGCTGGTGAAGATATCTTTTCAATATCCAAGTATATTTGGTTGCGATAAATATAGTCTCTGACCTTTAACAGATGTACAAGTGAAAACAGAGAGAAATTGGACATGCTGTGATGGCGATTGCCTGTTTTACTGAGCCTCTCAGCATATTGATTGGCTGGAAGATGTTTCCGAGAGCTGGTTTAAGACTTATAAATCCACACCATTGGGAGAGGAGAGTGTGGGCTTCTAAGACCCTACCCAAGATAAGTCACAGGAAACAAAGACTGCAGTAGTCAGTCAACTTAACTTTGTGACAGAAGGCTAGCAGGAAGCTCTGCTCAAGTTTTGGCAGGGGGTAGACAATTTCCCCCTCGTGGTTCTCCACACAGTACAAAGCACACATATCCCCCTCATAAAAGGCTCTGAAGGGACATTCTTAGCCGATGCTTCCAAAACCACGTTGGTCTTTGGCCAACAAAGTGAGTGTGGAATTTGGCTGACAAGACCTTGACTTCTTTCCATCATGCTGTCAAGGACTTGATGGATGCACTTTTCCCTCTTCCACCTCCCAGAGCTCTGTCTGTAGCTGGCATGTGCCTGCTTAATAAAGTTGGTGAAGCACTTGTCTCCTAACCTTCACCCACGGGAGACCTGGACACATTTCCATACTCATTGAAGACTTCCTTTTTGGCAAGTCCGGCCCTGACTATGACTTCTTGATTGGGTTATAGTAGAAAGCTGTGCTTGGAGTTCTAGTCAGGGTACCTCCTATAAGACACCCTGTATGATCACTGCTTGAGCTTCGTGCTGTCAGGGGAAGGTGGAGTAGGGGCTTTGGCAGGGAAGAGGAAGCTTTACTCATGACCTTGAGTTCACCTGGGAGGGGCTGTAGTAATATTAGTCACACGCTGGACTGAAGACAGAATAAGGGGAGTGAATTCCACCGTTCTTGGGTGGCCTGCCCTTCCTTGGTTTCTCTCCTAATGAAGGGAAACTTCAGCTGTAGGGACAACCACCCCATTGTTTTTGAGGCAACCTCATTAGGCTTAAGTTTGCTGTCTGGTGGGATTTGTTCAGTTCATGGCCTTTTAAACTGGCCTGGGCCACCTTCATGCACTAGTTGGTCATTGCAGCTCTAATCGCTGACTTTATCACTCTTACCAAAATTTTGGCCTTACCCTCATTGCGGTATTTGAATTGGGCTTGTTAGTATTTGAATCTTGGCTTTTCCCATTGAAAGGGATTTGGTTATTCTTCTAGCCTTGGTGCCTCAGGTATCTCTCATGAGTATCTCATGCCAGCTTTTACTCGTGGAACCCCAAACTGACCTCTGACCCTGAACTAACCTCCCAAATGGGCTATCTGTGGCAATTTGTTGAAAGTGACTAATGTGGACAGGTGAGATTTGGAGTTCATGTTATTGTGATAGATTCTGGGCACTTAAGTGCTCGTTCAGTATGCTTTCTCTTAATCTCTGCCATGATTGTTCAAATGATACGACGACTAGCATTTCAGTTGCCCAAACTGCAGGCAGCTAGTCCTGGAATTCTGCCAGCCTGCTTCCTACAGGATTAGCTTCTCCTAATCTTTTTTCTCTCCGAAGCTGGGTGGTTTCTAACTTAAGTTAGTGTTCTTGCACTTTTTCTAGTGCTGTATTAGTATTGCATATTATAGACATACCATAACTTATTTGTCTTTCCATTGATAATGTGTTGTTTCTGATTTTGTTCTATTATGAATCTCTTTATACATGTATTTTTGTGCACTGTTTCAGTAGGATACACACCTGGAGATTAAACTTTGGGTCATAGGGTATGAATAGTTTGACAGATACTGCTAAATAGTCTTCCTAAAAGGCTGTAGCAGTACTGCTGCCAAAGAAACTCTTAGAAGAATCTGGAGAGCACTTGCTGTGCCATCACTTGTGGCACTCCATATGTTGTTAAACTGTTTCCTTCTTAACCTGCGGATCTCAGCTAAAATGTGACCTCCATAAGGGGCATCCCTGACTCCTACCTCTCCTCACGAGCGCTACCTCAGTTTAACATGCCTTGCTTTCTCCACAGCAATATTAATACTTGAAATGATCTAATTAGGTTGCCTATTTTTATGCATATGTTTTTCCCTCTCTTTTTCTTCATTAGAAGACATACTTCCTGAGAGAAGGATTCTGCCCTGTATCCTCAGCAGCTAGAATAGTGGCTGGCAGATAAGAGGTGCTCAGAAAATAGCTAACAGATGACTAGTTTCTCCATCCCTTTCCTAACACTAGTTTTATTTCTTTCTAAACATGTTAAGAACATTTACTATTGACTAACTACTGTTTCAAGCAGTTTACACATATTAACTAATTTAATGGTCGTGACAACCCTGTAAGGTAGTTACCATCTCCATTATACAAATAAGAAGATAGACTAGGAGAGGCTAAGTAATTTGCACAGGATTTGGTAGCTAATCAACTATGAATCTGGGATTCAGACTCAGGCAGAACCACTCTGACATCTCTGCATGTAGCATTACACTATCCTGCTTATTTGCTGGGAGAAAAGTGATATCTCGTTGATGTTTTATTTTTAATTCTCCTGCTTACTGACAATGCTAAAGCTCATTTCATGTCTTTATGAACCATTTAGAAGTCCCTTTTTTGTGAACTGGCTGTTTGCTTTATTATTATTATTTTAATTTTTTTTAACTTTCTCCTCTTTCCCTCCATCCCTCCCCCTCCCACTTGTTACCATTGTTGTACAGGAATGGAAACTTTTGAGTAATTCTGTTTCTTAAATATATAAATATATATATTTAAGGTGTACCACATGATAATATCGACATACATATACGTGATTATTATAAAGTTAATTAATATTTCATCTCCTCACATAATTACCATATTTTGGTGATTAGGATAGCTGAAATCTGCTCTCTTAGCATATTTCCAGTATTATACAGTTAGATTCCACATGTAAGTCAGATAATAATACAGTATTTGTCTTTCTCTGTCTGGCTTATTTCACTTAGCATAATGTCTTCCAGGTTCATCTATGTTGTCACAAATGGCACCATTTCCTTCTTTCTCATGACTGAATAATATTCACTTATATACATATCTCACATCTTCTTATACATTCATTTATCAATAGACACTTGGGTTGTTACCGTACCTTTCCAGTGCATAGGAATTAATATATAGGTTGGCTTTGTATGATGTTGATGGGTCAATAAATAAACACAAATCTGAATGGAGTATTACTCAGCCATAAAAAGGAATGAAATTGGGTCATTTGTTGAGACGTGGATCTATCTAGAGACTGTCATACAGAGTGAAGTAGGTCAGAAAGAGAAAAATAAATACCGTATATTAACACATATATGTGGAACCTAGAAAAATGGTACAGATGAACTGGTTTGCAGGGCAGAAATAGAGACACAGATGTAGAGAACAAACGTATGGCCACCAAGGGGGGAAAGTGGCAGGGGAGCAGTGTGGTGGCGGTGGGATGAACTGGGAGATTGGGATTGACATGTATACACTAATTTGTATAAAATGGATGACTAATAAGAACCTGCTGTATAAAAAGTAAATACAGTAAAATTCAAAAAAAAAAAAAAACCCCACACAAATCTGGGGTTAGGTTCTGCCAGCAGATGTACTCAATTCTGATGTAAACTGATGCAAACCACTAATAAAAAATGTAAAGTATGGCAAGGAAAGCAAGTGATTACGTGATTTTTAAAACTAGATATTTGTTGCTGTTAAAGCCATAATTAAATTTCATTTTTGCAGAATCATTCCATTTTTGTCACAGCTAATGTCATAAGTAAATACAACCAATTGTTCTCTCTTGGGATTTAAAATCTATAAACAGTATTAGGCTTACCTTGAGTTAAAAAAAGGAAAGAGAAACAAGAAATTCAGGAACTTTCAGATGAGCAAACAGGATTTTATTTGTATGCGGTCTGGTAATTTGATTTTCAAGACAAAGAAATCAAGTATTTGGAGAAAAATGTAGGCAATTATTAGTAGTAAAAATACATACAAACAGTTGTGTTATTATGTACTATAGGGCAAATATATTTGTAAATTTGATTTAAATCTCATCCACTTACATTTATGTACCCCTGTTTATTGAGTATAACCTGCTTAGCATGTGCTGTGCTATATGCCCAGAATACTAAATATCAATATATAGATGTTTAGAGCATATGAATTTCAGTATACAAATCTAGGTGGATAAGAAATAGAGCACTTTTTATTTCCTTTGAATCCATTTAATTTCTGTCTTGAGTCCTGTTCCTCATGTGTTGACAAGAAATTCAGGTTAGTATGCCTGGGATTTCCCCCTATCTTGCTCCTGTGGTCATGCCATATGCAATTCCAAGGCATCCATGATGAAGGGATGCTGGAGGGAGCCTTCACTTGTTAGATATCTGTGGTGATGAAATATATCTCTTCCCTGTTTGCATGGTGCCTTTAGGTTGTTTCCACCATGCATGGGAGGAAAGAGTCTTATGAGGCTGGAGACGCCAGTACCTGAATGCTCATTCATCTTGGACTTTGCTGCCAGCCCTCTCTGGGGCTCTGGTCCCACAACTCCGTGACCACAGGCCTCTGTCTCTCTTCCAGGGGAACACCTTTCACAGTCTGGAGAAGTATCTCTTTCCCTCTTGCTTCTTCTTACCCTGCTTTCCCATCCCATTTACTTCCTACAAATTATCAGGTAGTCTATAGGGTTAGGCTATTGGAAACAAAAGCCAAGATGTAGGCTGCCTCTGCCACCTGGCCCAGCCGCACCTCCCTTGAGGCAATGATAATGAGTCCCTTCTTCATCTACTTGTGGTCCTGGTTTAGATCAGCATAGTATTTCAGGAACTGTTTTAATCACTTGCTATCCAATTCTATTTGTTTCTCTCTCTCCTTGTCCTTTAAGGCATTTCATACATAGCTACCAAATAACTCTTCCCAAAGAGCAGGTC
This sequence comes from Monodon monoceros, assembly GCF_005190385.1. Taxonomy (NCBI): domain Eukaryota; kingdom Metazoa; phylum Chordata; class Mammalia; order Artiodactyla; family Monodontidae; genus Monodon; species Monodon monoceros. Next base: position 7,121,665 of record NW_021703773.1, on the reverse strand, counting down.
TGGTCTTGTGATCTCTGGTTCAGATATCTTTCCTGTTTTCCCATTAACAATAAAATTAAGTCCTTACACCTCAGATGTTTGAAATCTCCCATGTTAACCTTTACATGACAGTTAAAATTAAAATGTTCCCTCCCACCTGTCTCCTTTATGTCCCTTGTGCTCCAGCCAAACTGGAAAACAACTTAACATATATGCCTTCCCCTTTGCTGTCTTGGTTCTTGATGTTCCTTCTGCAAGAAAGGCCCTCTTTCCTTCATACTGATTTCCTTTTTTAAAAAATTAATTAAAAAAAATTGAACTATAGTTGGTTTACAATATTGTGTTAGTTTCAGGTGTATAGCAAAGTGATTCAGATATATATATATATATTTTTTTTTTCAGATTCTTTTCCGTTATAGGTTATTACAGGATATTGAATATTGTTCCCTGTGCTATACAGTAAATCCTTGTTGCTTACCTATGTTATGTATAATAGTTTATATCTGTTAATCCCATACTCCTAATTTATCCCTCCCCCTCTTTTCACCTTTGGTAACCATAAGTTTATTTTCTATGTCTATGAGTTTGTTTCTGTTTCGTAAGTAATTTCATTTGTGTTATTTTTTAGATTTCACAAATAAGTGATATAATATTTGTCTTTCTCTCTCTGATTTACTTCACTTTAGTATGATAATCTCTAGGTCCATCCATGCTGCTGCAAATGGCAATATTTTATTCTTTTTTATGGCTGAGTAATATTTCATTGTGTACATATACCACATCATCTTTTTCCATTCATCTGTTGATGGACACTTGGGTTGCTTCCACGTCTTGGCTGTTGTGAATAGTGCTGCTATGAACATCATGGTGCATCCCTTCATACTGATTTCTACATGACCAAAATCTATCTGTCCTTCAAGGGTGAGATGCCATGCTGGTTTCATCCTGAAGCCTTCCCCTTACTCAGAAAACACTAGCTGTGGGAAAAGGAATAATAACACCAAAAAGTGGAATGAGTTTATGGCTGGTACCAAAGAGCAGAATGGAAAGTTCGTCTGGGAATAAAGGCAAACATGTGAGGTTAAGTCATATTCCCATAACAGATATCAGGGACCTGAGTGAGTGGTTACCCAAGACTGAGTGGTGACTGAGCCTTTTGGGCCTGGAGTGGGGATACTCAGCAGTGGGTCCAGGCACAGTCCATTCTCTGGTGCTGGCAAACATCAGGGCTCTTTCTAACTCCAGCCTTAGGCTATGCTGTTCAACCTAGTGGCAATGCCTCTTGGTGACTTATCTGAACTCTCATTGTATCTCTTTTATGACACTAAAATTAATGAGAATATAACAAGGTCATTATTTATCTGTCCTGTCTTAACTACATGCCTTCTCAAAGGCAGGCCTCACATCTCCTTCACCTTGGTGTCCTCTGAAGCATCTGTCACAAGACCCTGCACGTAATTCCCAGACCGCCCGTTCTAAAAATGGAGACATCGAGTCGCTGGTATACGGGATGATGTCAGAGCCATTAAAACATTGACACCACAGTAAATTCAAAGACTGATGAGACTGGTGCCATGCACATGCTTGCCTTACTTGGCCATCTCTAGATGAAGTGGTGATGTTCTGAAGCTGTCAGGCCTTATTTATCAACACAGCACATGCTAATGAGACAGCAGTTTCCAGTATCTCTTTTTACAGGTCTGGCTGCAGACGTTTAAGCGAAACCTGAGGGGTCCAGCCCTTGGCACATCAACCAGTGTTTGCAGTTGTCATTGCCACGAGACCAGATTTCTCCATGAAAACTAAGTCATCCCAACACTAGGGATGAATACGGTCATTATACTGACCTCAGTAAAAGAATAATAGGATGAAAAAAATGTAACTTTGCTGTGAAATACTGAAGCTACTTTGAGTCTCTTTTAGTGAAGCCTCCACATCCTTCTTTAATGAAGTGGAAAAAACTTCCCCATCAGCTAGCCTGTGAGCAACTATGATTTGCTTTGTAAATGAGATACTTGGGGTAGCTCTGGAAGGAAAATGATAAAGGAAATCACTTTTGTCAATTGAAGTATTTGTCTGTTTTAAAATGTGTTTTATCTGTTGGTCCTTTCTCTAACAGGGACACTTTACCTATTCATAAAAGGAAACCTAGTCCCAAATCATTTAGGCAAATAGTATTTATTTCTACAAGCATTGTTTATGCTCAAGGCTCCTCTTATGGAAAGCCTTGAAGACACATTTCTAGAAATTTCTCCTTCCTCCCATGGCACATTGAAATGCACTGAGATTTAAACTTACTTTCATTCTATCATTTTTTAGTAAAAATCTTTTCTCCCCACAGAGGAATAAACTGTTCAAATGCTTTTGGACACCCAGGATTCTAACAGTTTTCATAGGTCGTTAGCACATCTGACTGAATTAAATATTGAATGTGTCAATCCTTTTATATTATCCTTCTGCTTTATAACTCTCCTGCCCTGTCTGGAAGAACTAAAGGAAACTGAGAGACTTGAATTAAAGGATGTTCCAGTAATATTGTTTTCCAGTCTTGTCTTTGGCTAAATGCTACATTGATTGTAGCACTTGAAGGGTCACCATATTTAGCAATACAAGCTTCACATGATTTGATATTTAACTTTCAGGAAAGGAGCCCAGCTCTTTCTCTTCCACCTTTCCTCCCTGTGTGTTTACTGAAATAGGAAGCGTCATAACCAACTTGTCTGTTTACTTTCAGCCCATTGTTTTGGGGAGAATGAGGAGAAAACTGACTAGCATTTAGAAACAGCAGTCAAGAAAAACACACATCTTTTTTCTTCTTATATATCAACTTGTTTAATCAGAGCATTTGTACTTTGATGTATTATTATTATTTCTCTCTATGGGAATTGATGTGTAATGTTACCTAATCAGTGTGGTTCCAATTTTAATATTGGAGCTGAGTAATAAATATAAGACATTAATTTCCATAAACCATATATATTTGAAAGCTTCATTTACATAGTGAGCAATTTAGGCCTATAAATTCTAATATGTTTCTATTCCTTTTGGGTTACTGTTTGCATAACCTTTTTATAGCTCTGGCAAACCATAATGCTGCTCAGCACTGACAAATTTCTTGCTGTTGTCCAATGCATAAAAATGTGTTGTAAGTAACTCTGTAACACTCCCTCTGTAATTTTTCTTCTTTCTTTCTTACTAACCATTGAGGGTAATTCCCTTTCAGGAGCTGAAAAATTCCATTTCTTTTCCCTACCGATTTCAGCATCTTATTTGGCAGTTTTCTGTAGCCTAGTATATGGGTCTGATAGAGCTGATTTATACCAGGCAGGACTATTCAACAGTAAGAAAGGTGTATACTCAGCTATAATTAATACCACCTTTGTCTCTAGGAGATTGGGAGCATGGGATTGGGTGTAACTGAGAGTACGTAACACATAACCTAGGGTTTCTCAAGGTGATGTAAGAATGGATTTAAGATGTTAAAATGGAACATCCTATTTCAGCAGAAAAAAGAGAGATAAAGAGACTTAACACATAGAAAATAGAATCAGCTTCTGACCATTCATCTTTAGCAGTTTCTACCGTCTTAAAGTTTCAAACACTTAAAATTTCTTGCTTTTTATAGACAACTGCCTTGAGCCTAATCTCATCCTGGTTTTTAATGCACTTTCATGTCCATTATCACATTTGATCTTTACAATATTTCCGTTTCTATATTCATTCTAAAGGTAAGGAATCTAAGGACCAGAGATTTTTAGTACTGTATTGTTATTGACACAAAGGGAATATTTATTGGGTATATCTGGAGAATAGGAAGTACTGAAATATATACTTGTTCATGCACAGTCATTAAGATATTGACACCTTTTAATAAGACCACAGTAAATGTTTCTCTGGCTTCCCAAGCCTTTTGAACCTGAGGGAAGATGAATTACAGCCAAGACAGAAAAGTGTGTTGGCTCAGGCCCTCACTGTGCTCTCCTGTGCTTCCACCCACGCAACTTCCCCTGAGTCTAGTCCGGTGGGTAGTGAACCAAAGTCATTAGCTGCTGTTTCACAAACAAGGAGAAATAAATCAGGGGTCTCAGCTCAGTTCCTAAAAATCAAGAGTCAGTTTCACCCTTCCTACCTTTGTTAGGCAGTCTTAGTGGTCAGAGATTAATTGGTACAAGAGAAGCATGTTCACCCCTCTCCCTGGAATCAGATGGACGCTGAGGAGGTTGCTGGCTCTGTGTTGTAGCTTGGAGCAGAGGTAGCACAGCTCAGGTGAAAACAAAGGCTTATGATGAGGGTGCTGAGCCTCAGCGCTGCCCCGGGTACCACCTTACCTTAACTTACTGCTGACACAGTGTTTCCCTGCGTGCACTGCGGGAAGGGCGGGGGTGGAGTCAGGCACACTTGGGTTGCAATCCTTGCTGCTCCACTGACCAGCATTGAGAGGCTGGGTGTGTTGCTTCAACTCTCTGAGCCTCAGTATGGAGAATTATTTGGTATAAGCTTGTACTAATGTTCTACTGCTGTATAACACATTGACATCAATTTAACACCCGTTTATCATCCTACAGTTGATAATTTTCCTTCCCCCAAAATGGTTTGACTTAGTCAAAAAATACATTAAACAAATATTTATTGAATGCCTAAAATGCATCCACTACTTTGCTGTATAAAAGAAAGCTTCTGGGGGAGTGTGCAGAAAGAGGAAGAGTATGAAAATAAGAGTGGGTCAGGGGTGACTTCGGCTGGGATGTCACCGCTCTCTCCCTCACTGTACCTCATGTCAGCCTCCATGGAGGATTCCTGAGCTAAACTTTGAGCTCTTCAGTAGAAACAAACAAGCCCCCTTCTTTCTGTCCTCTTTCTCACCTGCTTCTTCTGCTGTTCCTCCTTCCTTCTGACGTGCTTGGCCCATGGGAAAGCGCCTGCTCGCCACCATGTCTACTGGTGGATTCCACGGGCTTCTGCATTTTCAGAGCAACTTAGCTATGTAGTTTTCTTTTTTTTTTCACAACTCACATACACACACACACACACACACTGTATTTTATTTTTACAAGAGATAAACTGACATCAAGCATTGTAAATGGATGACCACAACAGAAGCAACAATGATTGCAATTACCAAACACGAAACACACTCATACTATGTCATAATATTGACATTCAGTCCAGTAATCCTCCACTGTAATAGCTCCATTATTTTGCAGTGAAAATTGATTTGTATATTTTTTGCCTCTGAGTCCTTGTGGGATTTTATTTTTTTATTCAAACAGGAAGTCACAAAAATTATAATCATCCTCATCAGTTCACTCAGTCCCATGTAATTAATTTTTTTCATCTTGATCTTTTGTTAGCACTTTTATGAATTCATCAGTTCTCCATTAGAGTTCTGAAAGTGCTTATTCATTCAGTTCAGCAGTAGAGTCAGTTACCAGAAACCTGTACTTGTCAGTCTTTTCCATGAATTCCTTGAAGATGAAACCCTTTTATAGGAACATTTTTGCGAAAGCAATGATTTCTCTTTTTGCTGTCTGTGCTAACGCTGGCCCTCATCATGTCGTACCTGGACTACTGCATTAGTGTGTTCCTAATCACGTTTCCTGTTCTCAGGTTCTCCAATCCATTCTGCAGACAAGTGTCCAAGTTATGTTTCAAAAGTATAAATCTGATGCTGCCTCTCGCCAGTTTTCAATGACTCTCAGTTGATGCTAAGAAAAAAGTCTGGCCATCCAGCTTCTGCCTCCACTACCTGGCTCTACATGAATCTCCATACAGCAGGACAAGTTATCTTTTAAAATATTTTTGAGATATAATTTACATATGCTCAAACACACAGATATTGTATCTGTTTTGATGAGTTTTGATAAATATATGTATTTGTGAAACCACCATCCAAGATATAAAACATCTAGCATATCTTTTTAAAACATAAATCTTATTATGCTACTTATTGTCATAACTCTCAAAAACTTCCCAGCACAGAATGAAATTGAATTTCACCTCTCAACTATGTGATTACATAGGTGGGACCCTGCCCACTTCTCCAACCTTTCCTCCTACCACCCACCCCTTCCCTCACACAGCTCATGCCTTGTGATCTTTCCTAGTTGTCCCAAGTATCCCAGCCTTATCCTTGCCTTTGCCTAGAGCATTCTCATGGCTTTCCCCTCACTTCAGGTCTGTTCAGAGGCCACTTCCTCAGAGCTCATTAAACCCTTGCTAAAAGATTTGTGCTTTGGGGAGCTCTCTTGATCACCGTATTAAAATGGCACTCACATCTCCATCCTTTCCCTTACAGGTATCACCATCTGACACAATTTTATACATTTGTGTGTTTGCACTGGAATGTAAGGACTTTGGATGTCTTGTTTACTGCCATATTCCCAATATTTTAAATGTTGTCTGAGAACAGGTTCTTAATTAATATTTGTGAATGGAAGGGGATGAAATCTAAACTCTATAGCTTGACATAAAAGGTCTTTCATGATCTGGCCTTTGCTTTATTTTTCACCTATATTTTCCACTTCCCATAATCCCTAAACTTCAGTCAGTTTCAACTACTTCCAGTTTTCTAAACCAGATTTCCTTTCACCACTGAGTACATATTCTCGATGTTCTTGGAATGTCTGCTTCCTTTGTCTATCTTTCAGATGTTTGTCCTGTGAATGAAAAATGTTGCCTGCCATATCGGTAAACAAAGGATGTTGCAGCCATCCAGCCATCACATTACAGCCACCCAGATGGTGCACCCTGAGGAGACTCAGGATGAGAAAGCACAGGATACTGGCCCTAGATAGCTAAGGTGCATATCAAAGGAATGATTTCAATGAGCCCAGCCCAGACTCTTGCATCTTCCTGAATTTAGAAAAGCACTAAATTCCTTAGCTTGAGATGTCTGGCTTTCTTTAATTAACAGTAATCTCTTGATGTCCTGACTAGCTGGTGTTTGTTGCAAAAACTCCTGTATATCCTGGTTCCTTTCTTACCTCTTTGGAGCAGCCCCTCAGAGCTGAGAGGCTGTCTCCCGGGTTTGAAGTTCTCAGAACGTCCACTGAGTAAAACATAATTCTCAGCTTTTAGGTTGTGCATTTTTTTTTTTCAGTTGACAGTTCCTTCTCAGCTTGAGCTTCTTCCTCTGAGTATCTCCCTGAGTCCCCAACACACGTAGATCTCCCTGCTGCATGCTTTCTCTTTCAAACACTCTTCTTAAAATAGCTCCTAGAATGTCCAGTGTACATTCCTATTTCAGCAGTGTTTTTCTACGGATACTTGAGTTCTTTGAGGATACTGATATGTCTTTTCATCTTTGTATCACCAGCACTTAGCTGACTGTAATTTGAACTCAGTAACTGGGTTTGTTAAAAGAAGATAATAGAAAACAAAACAGGACAGAGGGAAGAGGTAGGTAAGAAGAGAGGAAGAAGGAAAAGGAAATAGATATTTAGATATTTAGATCATGGAATGTGAAGATATGATTTCAGTCCCTCAAATGCAGAGTCCAAGGACTCAGCAAAATAATCTAGAGTTAATTCATGCCTATTCCCAGTTATTAAATCTAGGACTTATTTACATATAGGATTTCCAAATTATTCTTCCTTTTGGGGGGTGTGCGTGTGTGTGTATGTGTGTGCGTGTGTGTTTGTGTGAGACTGTGTTTTTGAAGGGAAAGAAGGTTGTACAGAAGATATATTAAGTAGTGGCTTGCATATAAACCCATAGCAGCTTTAAATACTAGCAAATGGTAACACACATCTGCGTGATGTTCATTATACATATAACGAATTCCCTAATGTTTTTGTAAATGGTTGGAAACACATTCACAACATAGTCAAATGTGAACATAATCTTTTTATGTATGACACCCGATAAAACCCCTAATTTTTCCTCATTTCAGTTTAAAAGTTCCTCCCTTGACCAGTCTTTCCTCTTGAAGTTGTATAGACCAAGAAGAATAGAGAGAAAGCTTAAGAGATGGTTGTTTTAATCATGTTTTTTGTTTTATGTATTTTACAATGCTTTGACATCTTGGTACCTTGCTAGCTGGGGAGAGATTGTCCCTCCCAGGGTTACCTAATTCCAAGAGAGAAAATGATTCTCCGGTGAGCACAGCTTTCAAATGCAAACCAACAGATCCAAAGCCCATGCAGCCGTACCACCTCCTTTATCTAACTCTAATGTACCAAGTCAATATTTCCCCTCCCCTAAATCACCCCAGGATTGGGTACTGGATAACTAGAGACCACCCCTGTAGCCCAGAACCTGCTGAAATTATTTAAACTGTTCAATCCTAAACCTGCTCAAATTTGCCTACCTCGTCCAGTCCTTCCCAAGGAAACCACAGTAAGGCTCTGGCCACACTTTGTCCTTCATTCCTTCTGCCTCCTGACCAACCTGGGGGCTTCTCCATGTAGACCTGCATGGTGTGGCATGCCCCTGTTTCTTGGGAACTGTGAGTAATAATGGTTCTTTAAATGGCATTGACCTCTCTGTGCCATCACCTCTAGAAATTAAAGTCAGTCTCTGTAAATTAAATTCTGGGCACAATGGAGACAATGGTTCGATGTAGATGAAACAAGTAATGAATCCTTTTATAGTTTGATTAATTCTAATTATCAGTACTCTGCATTCCCCTTTCCTCTAAGAATTGCCTGTTATAGTAATCATACCAGAAAAATCAAGAATTGCCTGCAATATTAATAACATTAGAACACAAGGAACTATGAGGAAAAGAAATGGAGGAAGTCCTTGGGAAACACTGCAATACACTATCACATCGTTCTCTGGAACAACACTTTGGACAATCCATTTAACTTGTTTTCAGCCATCAGAGTTGTTTTCCTGAATCATAAAATTCCCATTATGAAATAAACCCTGACATCAACTTGATTAGTATGATAATAAATCTTAACAGCAGCATGCATGCTTTAAACTGCAGATTTTTAGGCCACAATTACAGATTCTGTTATTTCCCCTACCTACTGCAGTAATTAGATATTATTTCAATGCACAGCCAATTGTTGGCAGTACTTTTTTAATGCATGTAAAATAATCATTGGTTTGAAATCATTGAAACAAGATTTTTGAGAGCTTAATGGAAATGTATATTAAGTATTACTTTTATTAATTTTGAATCCAGTTAAAATGGAACCAAAACTATGCATAGTCTTTGCTTATAGAGTTATATATTCCCATTTATATATAAGACTTCTTTGAGCTTTTACATGTATGGGCACATCTATATATAGATAATTAGTTATTTTATTTGGGTATGTTTTTAAGGGGAGCTTTCAATTGTAAATTAAAAGGTTTGTAATAAACACTTTTCTTTGGACATTTATGTAAATGTGTACATTTTAATTTATGTAAATTTACATTTATGCAAATTTCATAAATTAAAACAGCCCTGCTGTTAAATGGGCTGCTGCCGCATGATGCTCTGTGGACTTCAGTGCAGAGATGGAAGGTTGGAATTCAGGCCTTTGTAACTGGCTTGGTCATATTTCTGAAGGTAAAGGAGCTTCTAGCTGATGACTAGACACAGACAATATCAGTTCTCAGAATTTCCGTTCACAATGAAACCCACCTGCAGGAGGCTGACTTTGCCCCTGAGTTCAGATTTCGGCTTTACCATTATTTAATTGTGAGCAAACTTGGGTCCATTACTTGACCTCTATCATCCTTAGCTTTATCATCTGTAAAGGGAGAGGTTAAAATGAATAATCGCTAAGGTCTTTTCAACTGCTAACCTAACAAAAGTATGGAATTAAGGAATTGCATAACATAAACATCTCGATTGTGCACATAAATAGAGAAGGTAACTGTATCATGTACTGCCTTATTCAGACGCATTCATTCCCTAACTCATTCATTCAGTTACCCATTATTCAACAGACACTTCTTAGTATATATTAGATGTGAAAGACACATAAGGTGGGTTCCTTGCTTCAAGAATGACCTCTCTCTACCTTCCCATCTGAGGTTCATCAAAGAAATACTAGTTTAATCTTTGTTGTGGCCAGATTATTTGCTTTAAATTCCGGCTCATCAGCTAACATATATAAAGAAATTGTTGAATAACCAGTCACCTTGGTGATATTAGACAAGTTGTTAATTGATGTTAAAATTATCTTTCAGTTCTCGTTGTTCAACTTAATTTCCTTGGAAGAACAGCTATGAAAAACTAAAGAGTAAACATGTTTTAAAACTTGTTTTTATGTAGAATTGTTTTTATGATAAAGATGGCTGAACAATTGGATGGGATTCCAAGCTAAATGATCAAATCTTTTATTGAAGTTTCAAAAACAGATTGGATTTTCAATGGTCTGAAAGAATGTGAAATGACTCTCATAGAGGCTATTAATACAAATCAAATATTCATGCTTAAAATAATAATGGTGATGATAACAATAATAATATGTAACCTGGTCCCTCAATGATAGGTACATGACACTCCAGAATCAGTTCAAAGACATAGCCATCTAACCAATGAATAGGACTAGGAAGAAAAACTAAAAAAAGTCATATTTATGGACCACAAACACAGAACCTCAAAAACTCCATTCTTCTTCTCTGAGAAGGTATATCCCTTAGTGATTCTGTTTAATGATTAAAAATCAAAGCTGAAATAACATGACACCAACCTCGTTGCTCGTCATTCCTCTGTCACACCCCTTGGCTGTTTATACACACACACACACACACACACACACACACACACACACGACATAAAGCAAGGTGCAAATCAAGCAAAGAGTGACTCACTGTGCCCATTAAGAGATGACAAAGGCCTGCAGCAGAATGTCCAGTGGAAGGAAATCTAAGCTCACAAATTACCTAAATATTCAATGTGCTCCAAAATCCTGATTATCAGGAAAAGAGTTAGAATAGCTAATGTACAAGCAGGCTCAATTAACCCTAATTAGTTCAGAGTCAGGCTACAAAAGACTTAATTAGCAGTTATTAGGTGCCGCTCAGAAGAGGAGCATAAATAATGGTTGGTAGCAAGCTGTGTTTAAGAGTCTCCTGGCTGAGCGACACCAAAAAAAAAAAAAAAAAAAGTAAAAGCAATGTTCCTCCATTGAGGATTGACTGTAAAATAATAATATGGGTCTTGATTTAAATTTCATTTATTCAGAGTGGATTGTTGATGTAATTATTCTTTCTGGGTGACTCAGATGCTTCAGGAGAGGAGTCTGAAAGTTTAATTCTAATGGTGTGATGGTTATACTCTACCACACAGAGATGAACATCTGCTCTTGGGATGGTGAGTGGCTAAGAGGGAGTACAGAGGAATAGTTGGAGGTTTTCCTTGAACATTTCAAAAGTCAGTCTTTGGAGGGTCTCACATTAAGGAGGTCCGGGGAAGGATGGCTGATGTACAGAGAAGGCTGGGAAGCTGAGTTATAAGGGGCATAAAGATGAGCTGGTGACTGGGGCTAACTCTGATTGGTCCCAGTCTGAGTCCTGGCTGCACATCAGATGGGTCCAGCACAATTCCCCTTTCCTCTTCCCTGTCCCATTTATTCACCAACGTGTATCTCATAGGTAAGGACCCCCCGTTTGACTTCAGAGTAAAATAATTTTCATCAAAAAGACAGATTAGGGCTTTCCTGGTGGCGCAGTGGTTGAGAGTCCGCCTGCCGATGCAGGGGACATGGTTTCGTGTCCCGGTGTGGGAGGATCCCACATGCTGCGGAGCGGCTGGGCCCGTGAGCCATGGCCGCTGAGCCTGCGCTCTGCAACGGGAGAGGCCACAACAGTGAGAGGCCCGCGTACCGCAAAAAAAAAAAAAAAAAAAAAAAAAAAAAAAGATTAAAAAAAATGGACAGATTAAGTCAAATATACAGATTAAGATAAGAAGCAGAGACAAAGGAATATGATATACCCTCTCCACCAGTTTTGCTTTCTTTCTCTGACACTTTTATTGAATAAGTATGACCCTCAGAGAGGTAGAAAATTGTAATATTCCTCTTAAGTTTTATAACATCTTACACAAAATATGGGTTTGGCATGAATGAGGTCAGGAATTTGTTTTAGAACACTTCAGGGTTCTTATCTTTTAATGCATATTTGATTATCTATATTTAACATGACTATAAATGTTATCACTCATAAAGCTATTCAGCCTTGTCATAAATTATTTCATAGAACAATACTGTTTTTAGGTGGATGTAAATACAGAAAAGCTGTCTTTTAAGAGGCTACTTTAACCGACTATTAATTTCATGTAATAACTGGCTTCCTCTTAAAAAAATAATGCCAAAGGACCACTTAGGAAGAATAGAGGTATATTTGTTTTCTATTGCTGTATAACAAATTACCACAAAGTTAACATTTTAAAACAATATCCATTTATTAGCTCATAGTTCAATAGGTCAGGGTAGGACTTGGCTGGGCTCTCAGGAGGTCAAAATCAAGGTCAGCCTGAGCTTTTGTTTGGAGACTGTGAGAAGGAATCCTTTTCTAAGACCATCCAGGTTGTTTTCATAATCCAGTTGCTTGTGGTTATAGGGTTCCTAATTCCCTTCTTGGCTGTTAGGTGAGGGCTGCTCTCTGTTCCTAGAGGCCCCCCACATTCATTCATGCACACACACACACACACACACACACACACACACCCTTTATCTTCAATGCAGAAATGATACACCAAGTCCTTCTTACGCTTTGAATGTCTTTGACTTCTTCTGCTCCCAGCTGGAGAAATCTCATTGCTTTCACAAGTCCCATGTGATTAGATGGGCCCACTTGAATCAGCCCTCTTCAGATTAACTCAAAGCGAACTGATAAGTAACCTTGATTATCTCTCAAAATCCCTTTTGTCACATAGCGTAATATAATCCCAGGCACCGTATCTCACCATATTTATAGTTTTAGGGATTAGGGCTCAACCTTCCCTGCATCCACAACCTAGGCCCCTGCTGGGGGCAGAGGGTAGTAGTGGTCACTGGGCAGGAGCAGGAGAGGGAGGCCAGCAGGGTGACCAAGAGTCAGGAGATGGGAGAGCAGGTGGCTGAGTAAATATCCTGGAGACACAGGGGGGCAGTGGGAGGGGACATTAAACATGGGCTGGGACTCCAATCCTCCAGAACACGCTCCATTGTTCCATTGGACTTCACTTACAAAAAACAGATTCAAAGATGAGATTATGAAGAATTTAAGATGGTGACTGGAGAATATTAAACCCCTTTGCGGGCCTGTCTTCTGAGTGTAAGAGCCTGTGAGACTGGGCTGATCACATACTTGTGAAGCTGGCCCTGGAAACGGACACTAGATAAGTGTTTGCTCTTATGTTTTTACTGATGGTTATTTTGTGGACATTAGACACTTAGTAGACAAAGTGCTCAGTTGCTTCAAGATACCTGTCTTATTCTTAGTTTGTACACATGGACTTAAGAAATGAGGCCTGATACAGAGGCATCTTGTATTCAATGAGGCTGTTCCAAAGGGCTGTCTATAAGGGTTCCAGACCATTGACTTAAAGTACTTCTTCTCATGGCAGAGGTGATATTGACATTTTACAGGGAATATGCACAACCCCCTTCTTTTTTTAAAAAAACTTTTTCTGTTGTTCGGGGTATTGCCTGAATGCCAAAGCTGGAAATCTTGCTTGTTTTACCATCACTGAAATTAATTAAAAATAAATCAACTTGAACATTCACTTTAAGCATTTCCTTTTTTTCTTTTTTAGCTTATCACACAATTCAGTTCAAATTCCATTCTGTTAGAGAGTAAGTTATGAAAACTTTACATCGTTTTGCCTTTTTTTTTCTTCTTTTGCTGTCAGAGCTACTATAGATGGTAAAAGCTTAATCCCAGGGAAACTAATAAAGTGAATTGTTCACACAATTACATATTATTTTCCTGTTATGTCCAAGTCTCTTGGGTGCCCAATGCTCAGTTATTGACTAATCTATGAAGCCGGAGTCCTGTCTGATTTTGAGCTTTGAGTATTCAACCACCTCTAAATTTTTGACAAGGCTGTTTAAAGACAGATGTGATTGAATCATAAGACCACTCAAAAACTACAACATACGCTTTGTTCTGTGTGGGGAAAAAATTCCTACCCTTCATAAAAAGAAGAAGGGGAAAAAATATAACAAATTCTTTAAGAGTGGTGAGTCGAGCCAAAGATGATACATATTGGAGAGCCCAGATAGATCAGGGCTCTTGGCTAAAATAAAAAGAAGAATCAAAGTGCAGCAGTGACAGCGGATAGTGTCTAATTATCTCCAGAGGGGGGCATTAGGATTTTCAGACTCCAGATGTCCAGCAGCTGTGAACTTCTCCAGGCTAGTGTTTGAGTTTTCACAGTAAAGCAGCAGACCTCAGTTGCACCAAGAGACGACAGGGTCAGTGCAGAGCCAAGGCAGTCCTAACTCTTCAGATGCTGGGGGACTTGCTTAAACAAATCTGGTCAGCTTTCCAGATGCATGGCTCTGCTATAAAACTTGAAATACTCGTAGTGATACCTTTGAGACTCCCAAACAGTAAGCGGGTTCTGATTCTAGTGTTTGTGAGATAGTTGATCAACAAAATTTAATTTAATTCTAGTAACATTTATAGAGCACTTTGTTACGGGAAAAGCCTTATGCCAAGGAGACAGTATCATGTGGTGGTCAACAGCTAGACTTTTCCATTTGTGTAACCTGGGACAAGTAGCCTAATTTCTCTAGGTAAGGAGGTTCTCATGTGTATCATGGCAAGAATAACTATCTAGATATTGCTTGTTTTGTTTTGTGTTTCCCTGGAAGCAGGCCCCCAAATATGGACTGAGAACAAATAGTTTACTTGCCAAATGATCCCAGAAACACTGGTAAGGGAACAAGGGAGGGAAGAAAGAGAAGGCAACCAATGAAGGATAGGCTATAAAACAAGTTATCACTGTGATACCTGGAGCAAGGACTGAGTCTCAAAGTATGGTTCAAGGTTGACCAGCATCAGCATCACTTGGACACTAGTTAGAAATGCAAATTCTCAGGTCCCACTCCGGACCTACTGAATTAGAAACTGTGCATGAGGGTCCGGCAACCTGGTCTAATAGGGAATTTTGTTACTCACTCAAGTTTGAAAACTGATGAATTAGGGAGCATGTGCAGAACACCTGTCTTGGAGTTATTCCACGGGGGGATGGAAGGTAGCTGGGATATTGATACACCAACTCCCATCAGTCATTATTAAGGGCTGCTGGGGAGAGGGTGATGGAAATAAACCATAATTCTCCAGCACTTTCTCTTGTGTTGCCCTTGGGTGGAATGGATTCCAGAGTAAACTCTTGGCAAAGAGATGTCGGCCCTGGCAGCTTGAAGTCCCGGGAACATTACAATTTCTAGACCCAAGGACACATGGGTGGGGCACCAACAGCTATTGTGGTGTCTGAAGGATTGAGATAATGCACTAAAGGGCATAATGCAGTGTCTATCACAAAACCCATTATATACTCAAATCTAAGGATTGTACACAGATTAACAAGCTGTAATTCCTGCCCTCAGAGAATGGAGTGTTTCCAAAGAGAGCTAGGATGCAGACTCATAAGTAGAATCTAAGGTGGGATGCAGTAAATACCACGAGTGATGGAAGTGTAGGAGGGAGAAAGCGTACCTGATTTGAAGAGGAAGAAAGACATTCGTGAATCAGTGACACCTGAGATGGGAGAGGCAGGCTCCTGGGCTGGCTGAGATGAAACAAGAGGGGTGACTGAACTGTGGAGAAGGACTCAGGTCACGTATTAGCTGCCTCATCAAGTGCCTCTTGTATCTGGATGTCTGAGCTGCACGTGTTCATTTACCAAATGGAAGTAACATCCATGGGCTAACAAATTTGAAATGCAAGGGTGCTAAAGGTTAGTATTTCTTTGCCATTTCACATCTCCAGCAGCCTCACTATTGATTTTCTGGGAAAGAATTAAGGCTTACTGGTTTGAAAAAACATAAAAAGATATTTCAAGCTGCTGCACAGATGTGCTGCTTTCCTGGGACTCATATGGAAATGAGAAAATGCTGACTTAATTTTTTTAGTAGCATTGTTACCATTATGACATAACTTTGATAGTATTAGGCAGAGCTGTCAATATTTACTGTGAGAATTTTCTACATATACCTTAAAAAATCAGTTCTGGGGAGGAGGGTGGAGTGGTGAGAGGAAATAAGTTGAGTAGAATGAATATAGAATTCCATGTTTTTGAGGATTTTTTAACTGGGATCCCATTTCTCACAGCAAAATACATCCCTTGCTCTGCTAACCTAGTTCACAGATTTCCTTGGTGTTCACCTCCCCTAAAGCCACTGCTACAGACTGAATGTTTATGCCCCCCACCCCCTTTCATATATTGAAGCTCTAAGCTTCAGTGTGAAGGTATTTGGAAGTGGGGTCTTTGAGAGGTAGTTGGGTCATGAGGGTGGAGTCCTCATAAATGGAATTAGTGCCCTTATAGGAAGAGACATGAGAGAGATGATATCTCTGTGTCATGTGCGGATACAGTAAGAAGGGGACGACAGCAAATCAGGAAGAGGATTCTCACCCTACACCAAATCTACTGGCACCTTGCTCTTGGACTTCTCAGTGTCCAAGACTGAGAAATAAATGTCTTTGTTTAAGCCACTCAGTCTATGGTATTTTGCTATAGCAGTTCAAGCAGACTAAGGCAGCCACCAACCCCTGAAGCTTCAATTCCTCCTCAAATATGCTACATTTCGTTGCATCCCTGGTATCTCCCTGTCTTTTCTCATCTGTAGGCTCAATGGAAAATGGTCCACAATTATCAATATATTGGGGGTCTCCTACCTTATAATGAAGAGGGCTTTTGTTCTTAATTTCTTTTTTTCTGAGTTCTTGAGCATATTAGTGAGAATAAGGCTAGAGGAGAGGAAAGAGGGATTAGTAATGAGGTGCTTAAGCAAAAGGGAGTGGAAGAAGCTTAAAGTATTTGAAGAGAGCGAGAAAGGAGGCTTCGCTGCCAGCTGGACTCTATTCTTCACTGTATCTTCCAGCACACTGTGGAAAGCAGTGTGTGTGTGTGTGTGTGTGTGTGTGTGTGTTTTGTGTGTTATTCACATACAATATGAGCTTTACTAGTAGAACTTTCTCAAATAGTTGGAGACCTCCTGAGAGATTTCCTGTTTCACAGCTTTGTGTTAAAGTATTTAGTTGTGGTGAATCTCAGGGTGTGGGTGTCTGATGCCTGAGGTGTTGCAGAGCACCAATATGTGCTGTATCCTTTTTAGTTGATGGGCTTGCTCTCACCATATGCACCAAACTCTCCAAATTATGGACAGATAAACATTCTGATGTTATAAACTGAGAAACAAAGTTCTGGGAATAATTGAGAAGATGTTGCAAAACACCTTCCCCATTAGCTCAAGGTTATTATGCTAAGATTCTTTTAAAGTATGTAAATAAATGTCAATTGCTTGACTCACTGGTCACCTATTATGCGGATTCAATATTTTATGAAGGTTTGATACTTGCATATGACTTTGTTAATTATTTCCCCAATATTTTCCTCTAAGGGAGGACTTCACCACAGATAAAACACTGGGGTGTTGAGTATTTGTTACTTAAGTCAAGCCAAAAGGTTAGCTGAGAGTAGTGAGTCTGGTGGTGATCATAGTTTTATCATGGGATTAAAATCAGAGCTTGTCTGCAAAGAGGTCAGCCCATTGTATAGATTGAATAGAATTTGAAAATAGAGTGTGGGACTCAGAAGACAAATCAGAGATTGAGGATAAAATGATTAAAATGTATCAACAATCTTTTATGTATCTCATTCTGGAAAACAAAATACTGTATCTTTCAAGTATGCCATGCATTCATCTCATTCCTTCATTTTGATAAATATTTAGTAAATCATTTCTAATATATAAAGCCAGGCACTATGGAGGATACAAAAGGAAGTTAAGCAATAACCTTTGCTGGAGGTCACCAAGATAGCAATATAGGAGATCCCAACTTTCTCCCACCTCCAGCAAAGATCAACTATTAGACAGCTGGCTATGAACGAAAACAGCTCTGGGAGCCCTCTGGAGTCTACCTAAGAATTTTTGCCAACACAGAGTAATAAAAACCTGAGAATAACCATACAAGGAGAGAAGGATGGCAGCTTCATTTCTCCTGCTTCATCCCATCCCCCAAGCCAGCATTGCTCAGCACAAAGACGAACTTCTCAGCTACAAAGAGTTCCTCTTTCCAGGAAAGGAAAATTGAGACAAGCTTCCAGTTTTCCCAGCTTTTCGAGGCACCAAGCTAAGGTCCTGCTTTGGTTTCACCTCAACCAGGCTGGCAGAGCTGAGATGTACAGAGATGTAGGAACAAGGAAGAAAAAAGCCTGGGCTACCAGTAGCAGCCATGCAGCGGGAGTGATTGTGTCCACAGTGATCTGTTCTGCAGACAAACCCAGCAGATTTTGCCACCAAAGGAACTAAAAGGCTGGTACAGCCACTTCTGCAGATTTCACCAGCTTTCACTCCACAAGTATTCATGGTCACTAATGCCAGCTGCCTGAGCCTCTCCCCAATCACTCCCCACCCCTGCCAGAACCCAGGAACCACAGCCATTTCAGGCTTCCATGGCTCCATGAATATGGGATACTAGCCTAGACCCCTACAGCTGCCCCCACTGTCATACACATGCTCGGGGCTGGCCTCTAACTGTGCACAGGCATGGGACCAGCCTCTACTGCAGCACACATGCCAGGGGGAGACCATGTAGCCATGGGAGAGCAAACCCACAGCCAGAGCCGCTGCAGCCACTTGCAGCCTGGATCAGACCCTGTCTTCTGTCACTGGCCTGTACCACCATGCTTACCTGCAGCTAGCCTCTCCAGCTGTACTTGTGCATGCCACCAGTCTGACCCCTGTCACCAGCTCTCCCACTGCAGTGTGCATGCCAGAGGGGAGATGGTGAAGCTACAGGAGAGCATGCTGACAGTCAGGGCCCCCAAAGCTGCTAGTGAGCCCATAGTTGGTTACAGCCCTTGCCGCTGTGTACATGTCTGCAGCCAGCCCCTGCCACTACAGCTGAACGTGCTTGCAGCATTGGCTCCAGCTACCACTGCTTCCTGCCCTGGTCCCTAGCAGCTGGACCTGAGGGTGCCACTGAGGATCCCAGCGGCCCTTGCAGCCACTGCTACCCTCCCTCCCCTTCTCAGTACTAACCAAGGACCACACAGTTATTGCTGCTATGAACCTCAACAGGCTGAGCGGAAGAGATATCATGCCCCCCTGCCCCAGCCCAGATCCACTACGTGCCCCTACACTAAGTGCCCACGCCACTAGACTCAGGGTCACAGTAAGCTCCAGTGTGCCCCAAGCTCGGGTGAAAGTCTTCCCTTAATGAAGTTAATCCATAAAATCTGGAAGAGGTGACTGCTTCTTCAAATGCACAAATACCTATTCAAGGCTAAAGGAATCATGAAGAATCAGAGAAACATGACTCCATCAAAGGAATATAGTTAACCTCCAGTAACTGGCCCCAAGGAAATGGAGATCCAAGAATTTCTTGACAGAGAATTCAAAAAAATTGTTCTAAAGATGCTCAGAGAGCTACAAGAGAACACAGATAAACATTTAAACAATAATAGGAAAAACATACAAGACAAAATGAGAAGTTCAACAAAGATATAGAAAACATAAAAAGGAACCAAAATAAATTTTGGAGCCAAAGAATACAGCAACTGGACTAAAAAATTCAATAGAGAGTTTTAATAGCAGATTTGTCTAAACAGAAGAGAAGAGTAGTAAGCGAGAAGACAGATCAATTAAAATTAATCAGAGGAGGAAAAAGAATGAAAAGGAATGAAGAAATCCCACAGGACTTATGGGACAACATCAAGAGAAACAATGTGTGCATCACTGGAGTCCCAGAAAGAGTATAAAGGGAAAAGGAGATAGAAAGCTTATTTATAGAAACAATGGCTGAGAACTTCCCAAACCTGGGATATATTTGAATATCCATGTTCATAAAACCCTATTAATAGGTACCAAAAAATTTCAATCCAAAACTAACTTCTCCAGGATTCACTAAATGAAACTTTCTAAAACAAAGACAGAGAGAATTTTAAAAGCAGCAAGAGCAAAAGAAAATTCTTGTACAAGGGAACCCCCATAAGGCTATCAGTGGATTTTTCAGTAGAGACCTTACAGACCAGCAAAGAATGGGATGATAAGTTCAAAGTGTTGAAAGGAAGAAAATGTCAACCAAGAATACTGTACCCAGCAAGCCTGTCTTTCAGAAATAAAGGTAAAATAAAGACTTTTCCTAATAAACGAAAGCTGAGGGATTCATCAACACTAAATCTGCCTTACAAGAAATGCTGAAAATAGTTCTTTAAGCTGAAATAAAAGGATGCTAACTAGTAACAGGAAAACATATGAAAATATACAACACAGTAGTAAAGTTAATCATATAGTCAGATTCAGAATACTCTGTATTCTGTATACATAATACTGAAATATGGTGGTGTGTTAACTACTTAACTCTAGTATATAGGTTAAAGACAAAAATATTAAAAACAGCTCTACTACAATAATTTGTTAATGTATACACAGTATACAAAGATGTAAATTGTGACATCAAAAACAAAAGGAGTAAAAGGGTACTTTTTGCGTGCAAAGTTAAATTGCTATCAGTGTAAATAGAGTGCCATATTTAGTGTTTTATGTAAGCCTCACAGTAACCATAAAGCAAAAAACCTTAACAACAGATTCACAAATGATATAGAAATGGAATGAAAGCATAATGGAAAATAGTAAAAGCTATAGTAATCAAAACAGTATGGTCCTGGCATAAAAACAAACACATAGACCAATGGAAAACACTTGAGAGTTCAGAAATAAACCCTAACATATACAGTCAACTAATATTTGCCAGTGAAGCCTAGAATACTCAGTGAGGAAAGGATGGTCCTTTCCATAAATAGTGTTGAGAAAACTGAATAAGCACTCAAAGAACAATGAAATTTGACCCCTGTCTCACCACTCACAAAAATTAACTCAAAATGGGTTAAAGACTTAAACATAAGAACTGAAACTGTAAAATTTCAAGATGAAAACATAGGGATAAATCTCCTTAATATTAGTCTTGGCAACAATTTTTTTTGATACTACACCAAAAGTACAGGCAACAAAAGTAAAAATTAATAACTGGAACTATATCAAACTAAAACACTTCTGCACAGGAAAAGAAAAATCCACAAAATAAAAAGGCAACCTATGGAATGAGAGAAAATATTTTCAGATTGTTTATCTGATAAGGGGTTAATATTCAAAATATATAAAGAATTACTACAATTCAATAGCAGAAAAAAATAAACAATCTGAAAAATGGTCAGAGACACTGAATAGACATTTGTCTAAAGAAGACATACAAATAGCCAACAGGTACACGAAAAAGTGCTGGAAATCACTAATCATCAGGAAGTGCAAGTCAAAACCACAAGATATCACCTCCTATCTGTAATAATGGCTATTAGCAACAAGGCAAGAGATACCAAGTGTTAGCAAAACTGGAGAAAAGGGAGCCTGTGCAGTCGGAACCTGTGCAGTCGGCGCACTGTTGGTGGGAATGCAAATTGGTGCAGCCAGTATGGAAAAGAGTGTGGAGGTTCCTCAAAGTATTAAAAATAGATCCATCAGGGCTTCCCTGGTGGCGCAGTGGTCGAGAGTCCACCTGCCGATGCAGGGGACACGGGTTCGTGCCCCGGTCTGGGAAGATCCCACATGCCGCGGAGCGGCTGGGCCCGTGAGCCATGGCCGCTGAGCCTGCGCGTCCGGAGCCTGTGCTCCGCAATGGGAGAGGCCACAACAGTGAGAGGCCTGCATACCGCAAAAAAAAATAAATAAATAAAAAATAAATCCACCATATGATCCAGCAATTCCACTTCTAGGTATATATTCAAAGCAATTGAAATCAGGATCTTGATGAGATATCTGCACTCCCACGTTCATTAAAGCATTATTCACAATAGCCAAGATCGGAAAACCCCCTAAGTGTCTTATCAACTGATGAATGGATAAGGAAAATGTTACATTGAGATAGAGGTACAGAGATATAGCTATAGATGTATAAACCTATCTGTCTTTCTGTCTGTCTGTCTATCTTTCATGGAATATTATTCATCCATGAGAAAAGAAGGAAATCCTGCCATTTACAATAACACCAGTGGACCTCGAGAGCATTATGCTAAGTGAAATAAGTCAGACAGAGGAAGACGTATGCTGTATTATCTATGCTGTATTGGAATCTGAAACAGCTGAAGTCATAGAAACAGGGAGTAGAGTGGTGATTACCAAGGGCTGGGTGTCAGGGGAAATAGGAAGATGTTAATCAAAGGGTACAAAGTTCCAATTATAAAATGAATAAGTTCTGGGAATCTAATGTACAGCATGATGATTATATTTTATAATACTTTATTATATACTTAAAAGTTGCTAAGAGAGTAGATCTTAATGCTCTCACCACACACACACACAGACACACACAGACACACATGGTAATTATATGACATGATAGAGGCGTTAGCTAATACTATGGTGGTAATCATTTTTCTATATATAAGTGCATCATATCAACACATTGTATGCCTTAACCTTACACAATGTTACATGTTAATGATATCTCTGTAATGCTTTAAAAAAAGAGATGATCTTTGCCTATAAATACATTACGATTTACTTGTATATAGAATAAAGCTAGTATGTATACTATGTGATAAATGGTAAGTGGTATATAAAGATATGCATTTAGTCCACTCTATATTGGATGGAGGTGGAGAAGAAAAAAATAATTTTAATATAAAAATTGTTCAGGGTCAGGAATTTGATAAATATTAAGCTTTATAATGCTAACTAGATAGGCTTACAAAGTACCACGGAGAAAGCCCCAGTGTGGAAAGTGTAATGTGTGTGTATCTGGCTCCTTGAACAGGCTGCTTCACATGATACAAGTCTTCACAGCTTTCTGGAAGCAGTACCAGTCAACATTTAGTCACTTTTCTTAGGTTGTAGTAGGAACTGATCTACTTAATGTGCAGTGTAACTCAAGTTATAACATTTTAAACAGGGTACAAATTTTATCCTTTTTTCTTTCATGGACACTCATAAAAAATATTCCCTGTGCTGTTAATGAAATTTCTAACTCCACTGAACTATGCAATATGCAACACTGCCTGCTATGCAAATTTAGCTTTTATACTCACAATAAAAATGCTTAGAGTCCACATTGGAGCAACACTAATGTGTTACTAAAGCTAGGAAAAGGAAATGAATTATACATAGACCTCACCCTTCTCCCTTAGCTGACTGTGTTACATTTAGGCACCATGATATATGTTCAACATATGCGATACTTTTAAACCCTGACCTATTGCTATTGCTAGCTATTGCTATATAACAAACTACCCCAAAATACAGTGACTTAAAATAACAATGTATTATTGTTGCTTACTGTTTTGTGAGTGACTGAGCTCACGTGGGCTATTCTTGTCTGAGGTCTTTCATATAGCTGTAGTCCGATGGCAGATGGAACCCAACTGAAGGCCCATTGGGCTGGATGTCCATGATAGCTTTTAACTCACAAATCTTATGCCTCACCTGGGAAGCCCAGTGCAGTTGGGGGTTGACTGGGCATGTCTCTCTATCCATGGAGCCTCTCCACTTGGCTAGCTACTTTGGATTCCCTTATAGCATGGAGATCTCAGTATAAACTTCTTACATGGTGGCTGGTTTTGAGCACATATTTCAAGAGACCAAGGTGGAAACTGCATTTTTAATGACTTAGTTTCAAAATTAACACAAAATCACCATACACAGGACATGATTACTGGGAAGTGTGGTTCACTGGGAAATCTGTCTTTGAAGATAAATGACCACATTGGTCATGTATACCTTATTGAAATATGATGATGCCTGACTTTGGTAGACTCTTGTTATACCCAAAGTAATCAGACCAGTCAACGAGTATTATAAATCCACTTTCAGAAGAGTACCTAGAATAGTCATTGAAAATCTGCATCATTTGTTAAACTGCTTATAGCAGTTAAACAAATTATTTATTAATGATGATTAACTACCTGCTGTGTGCCAGAGGCTGTGCCGGATACTGATGACTTCTGGATGGGTGGGGTAGACATGTGAGGACACTGAAGCTCGGAAGGCTTGAATGGAAGTAGGATCGGCTTCTCCAAAAGGAGCAGAATCAGGTGCTCATATAATGCAGTGGCCCTGGGAACACTTGCTGAGGTAGGGAAGAAGCCAAAGAGGAGCCAAACAAAATACTGGACTGTGATTTTATAAATAAGATTTAAGATGCATGCTATAATGTACTCTGCAGATTGACTTTGCATATTTGAGAGATGGGTTTGTAATGTGTAGTAAAAAAACTCCTTTATATTGTCTCTCAGCCAAAAGCACATTGACTAAGTATCATGCTACATGGCAGTGGTTCTCAATTTTAGAGAACCGCAGCATCACCTGGAGGGCTGGTAAAAACCCAAGGCTGGGTCCCATCCCCAGAGTTTCTGATTCAGTAGGTCTTTCGGTCAAGTTCCCAGGTCATGTTGATGGTGCTTTTAAGTGGATCACACTTTGAGAATCACTGCTGTATGGTTATCCACACATAGAAGGTTAAAAGCATAGATGTCGAGTCATAGACAAGACACAGCGGTGAATCATAAATATGTTACCTAATCTTTCTAGCTTGGTTTCCTGATTTTTATAATGAAGATAATTAATAGTAGCTACCTCATTGGATTGTTGTGTGGATGAAATGATATATAGCAAGAGTTCAATAAATGGTAGCCAATCATTAACATAATCATGTTAACGGTTATAATTCTAGAAGAGATATAGTCCTATCCGCATATATTTTACCTGAGGAGTTGTATTACTGTGTAATGTACACCTATGTGCGCTGTAATCATCCAGACTATATAGCTGACTACTGTGAGCTTTGTGCCTTTCCTGCCTCCTTCAGAAGAGAAGAAATAACAGAACTTTCTCATTATCTGTTTTCTTCCTTATACAGTACATAAAATTTAGCAACTAAGTATTTAAAAACCATCTACAGACTCAAAAATAAATCTTACTGTTTTCAAGTTAAACTCCTCCTGGGATTGGTATTAAAGGAGAATTAGGTTTGCATTAGTTGAGCTTTGCAGGATGCCCAGATAATGCCTCAGCAACCAAAATGTAATTATAAAATAGGGATGTTTCAACTGCAGAATTTTTTTTTTCTATTCAATGTGAACTATAACAGTCAAGCATGTAGTTGCATTAAGGTGAAGATAACAAATTAAGTTCCAGATCACTTCTCAAGCTGTGTGGTCAAACATAGAGCAGTAGTCAACAACAACAAAATTCCAATAATAAACAAATCACAATGTATTTCCTTGACTGCCAATAAATGTCATAACCCTTGCTTCTCCAGTAAAATGATCCTCCTTGTGAGGCTGCTGGGAGTACATAGGATGGAAACGTATCATCCTACAGTTGTTTTTACTGCACCATTACTTCATCCATTGGGCCACACTCAGTCCCTTTCTGTGCCTCAGTTTACTTATCCAAACTGGGTTTACATTTTTCAATGTATTGTTTGTAGAACACTAGTGAGATGCTCAGTAGAAAAAGTCCCCTGTAGTAAAAAAACTTCTGGAAGCATTTCAGGCTCTCTCTTCTTCATCAAGAGTCAAGACCCATATTAGTGCTTGAAAAACTCTGAGAATCCCTATTTTAAAGAAACTATAATAGACCATGGATATTTCATAGCAACTGAACTTCCAGAGGGTATACTTCTTTGGGGAATGCTGCTCCAAGTTATAATTGCCTCACACTTAGTTGTAGTAAGTTCATAAATTGTCAGTTAACGATACTTTATCTACCAAAATTATTCTTCAAAAATGAATGAAAGGGGGCTTCCCTGGTGGCGCAGTGGTTGAGAGTCCACCTGCCAATGCAGGGGACACGGGTTCATGCCGCGGAGCGGCTGGGCCTGTGAGCCATGGCCGCTGAGCCTGCGCGTCCGGAGGCTGTGCTCCGCAACGGGAGAGGCCACAACAGTGAGAGGCCTGCGTACTGCAAAAAAAAAAAAAAAAAAAGAATGAAAAATAAAGACATTCCTAGATAAACAAAAACCAAGAGAAGTCTTTGCTAGCACATCTCTCCTATAAAAATGTCCTTTAGTCTGAAAGGAAATGACACCAGATGTGAAATCAAATACACAAGAAGGAGTGAAGAATAGGGAAATGTAGTATGTGGGTAAATAAAAATTACTCTCACTATGTATTTTTGTTTACTCTTAATCTCTTAAAAATACACATACGCTTGTCTAAAGCAATGATTATAACACTATTATGGTGTTCAGAGCATATGTAGATACAATACATAATGACATTAACAGCACAAAGAGGGGATGGAGGTATATTTTACTAGAATTAGGTCACTAAAATCTGAAACGGATTGTGATAAATTAAGATGAGGAGGTGGGGAAAATGGAGAGACGTTGGTCAAAGGATGCATATTTGCAGTTATGTAGGATAAGTCTAGAGATCTAACATACAGGAATGTTCAAAAGAGTATAATATTGTATTGCATATTGGAAATTTGCTAAGTGAGTAGATCTCAGGTGGTCTCACCACACACACACAAATGATAACTGTGTAAGGAGGTAGATATATTACTTAGCTTGACTACAGTAATCATTGCAATATATATATATATATATATATACACACACACATACATATATAGCAAAACATCATAGTATATACCTTAAATATATACAATTTTTATTTTTAAAGATGGATGTTGTAATGTCTAGTGTAAGCCATTTTGAAAGCTAAATTTAAAAAATCAGAGTAAAATCTCAAGAGAGTAATTAAAATGGTTTACTTAAAAAAATATTGGTTTAACACAAAAAGAAACGGTAAAGGAGGAAAAAATACATGAGACAAGCAGAAAACAAATAGCAAAATGACAGATGTAAATCCAACAATATCAATAATTATATTAAGTATGAATGCGCTAAAGACTTCAATCAAACATACAAATGATCAGTCTAGCTAAAAAAAAAGCAAGATTTAATGATATTTGCTGTATACCTGAAACTGACAACATTGTAAATCAATTATACTTCAATAAAAAAAGATTTAATGATATGCTCTGTACAAAAGGCATAGTTTAGATTCAAAGACACAGACAGGTTGAACTTTTAAGGAAGGAAAAAGATGTACCATGCAAACAGTAACCAGAAGAGAGCTGAAGTGCCTATATTTAAAGAATAATAGAAACGTTTTATTTTAAAATCTATATTTATAAAATGCTAGAAAGTATTTATTTTTGCAAACATTTAAACATATTATTGAAAATCTATATGTCCTTTTAAAATGTGCAAGGGGGGCTTCCCTGGTGGCGCAGTGGTGGAGAGTCCGCCTGCCGATGCAGGGGACGCGGGTTCGTGCCCCGGTCCGGGAAGATCCCACATGCCGCGGAGTGGCTGAGCCTGTGAGCCATGGCCGCTGAGCCTGCGCGTCCGGAGCCTGTGCTCCGCAACGGGAGAGGCCACAGCAGTGAGAGGCCCGCGTACTGCAAAAAATAAAATAAAATAAAATAAAATGTGCAAGGGGACACAATATATTTTTTAAAAATTATGTTAGGGCTGTGGAAGTAAAAGTGTTTGAAGCCTGCTCTTCTCCACAAATTCTGTCATGGTACAGAAAATAAGTTTCATGGAGTCCTGACTTAACCAAAATCAAATACTTTACAGCAAAGTCAATATTAAAAGCTGTACTCTCTTTTTTGGTCCTGCATTTCTTGCCTATTTTAAGGAGGCACCATAGGATAATCATTAAGTTCATAGAATTTGGTGTTTCATTTAAAAAATTCTAACTCCAGCCTTTGTCTGCTGTGTGACCCTGTAGAGTGTTCTCAACTTCTCTGTGCCTCAATGACTTCATCTGTAAAATGGGACAATAAGGGCATATATCTCATAGGAATTTTGAGAGTTAATACATGCAGAATATTTAGGTCAATACCTGGTACAAGGAAAGTACTCTATAAATGTGAGTTATTTTTATTCGGGGCTTTGACATGTTCCAATAAATGTGCTACAGATAAATCATTATCACATCTCCCAACACATTTCCACATTGCTGGCACAGATTTTAGAGCTCCTGACTCAGATGTTGAATCTACACCTGGACCTCAAGTCATTTTAGCAGTCAGCATTAGAGAGATTGAGTTGCAAAGAGGCAGCAGTGAAGGGAAAGCCTTGCTAACAAGATAATATATGCTGAACTCGGCAGGTTTGTCTGTTATTGCTGATGAAGGGGAGACAGTGCAAAATGTGAGATGTGGTACCCTCAGAGGGAAGTCTATATCATGCATATAATTTGTTGATTGCTGGAAGACTAGAAATGGAACACTGGGTCTGCAGGATGGCCAGATGGCAACTCACTGACCTGAGAAATTCTCTTTGTAAAGAACAGCTTTCTTTTCTAGCCCTCTGCTCCCCACTTCCCTGCCTGAACTCTGTGTGCCTCTCTGCACCCTAGACACAAGCATTATTCTCTTGCCCTGTGCGTTTGTTCACGTGGGTCACTTGTTCTGGAATATCTCCCACCCACTTGGTCCTTTTCCTTTCTCGCCATTTGCCGCCTGCTTCGTAGGGTGACATTCATTCAACTGAGAACTGATTATGTCCTGAACACTAGGATGAGCACCGAGGATACAAATTCACACAATTTTAGAATCAAGCATGAGAGAGGGCCCTTATCACACTTTATTATGTTTGTCTACAATCAAGGTCGGCACAGGTGTTCTGTGAGTGCAGACGAGGTATCTTACCCAGTCTGGGGATGATCAGCAGCTACCTCCTGAATCGTTTAGTGAGTTGTAGTCAACTCTATAGATACAGAGAAGAAACAAAAGCAAGAAACGCGTGCACAGGTCAGAGGCGTGCTCCTTATGACTGAAGAATAGGGCACTTGGCGGTAGAGTGAAGACAAGTGAAGCTGGGAAGGTAGATAAGGCTCAGACCAAGAAGGAGCTTGGAATGGATGAATGCCTTGCTAAGGACTTGGATTTTACTGTGACCATCATGGGGAGCTAACAAAGGCCTTTAAGTAGTATAATACTTTAATCAGGTTTGCGTTTCTGAAAGAGAGCATTGACGAAGCACGAAGAATGGATGAATTTTAAAAAGTGGGGGCAAGAATGGAGTCATTCATTTATTTAGGGGACTATTGAAAATCATAAATAAGGAGAAGATGAGGGCCTACACTAAGTCAGTGGTGGTGAGAAAGAGAAAAGAGATCAATTCAAAAGACACTCAGGGAGAAATCAGTGTTCCTTGAGATCTAACTGGATATGTGAAGTGAGGTAGAATATGGATACAGGATGACTCAGATTTTTGGCTTTGGTACCTGTATGGATGGTGGTACCACTCTCCTGAGAGGTTCTATAGGAAGTGAGATAAGGGGGTAAGACTATATTTGAACATGTGCACTTTAAGATTCAATTATTTGTATGTTTAACAATGTTTGCAGACAGCCTACCTCCTAGGTGCCAGGGGCTACTCTAGGCACTGGGCATACAGCAGTGAATAAAACAAACATAAATTCCTGCCCTTGTGGAGCTTACATCAAATAGGGTAACTGTGAACATCCCAGGAGGTGGCTGAATTGGTGCTGGAGCTTAGATGAAAGATTTGGTCTAGAAATATTGATCCAAGGGAAAGCAGCTTATAGGTAAGAGTTGAAGCTATCACTTAATAAGTTTCTATACTTTAAAAAATGTTAGTGCATAAAGAAAAAGATACAGTTCAGCAGAAGAATTTAGGCCAATGTAGATCAGAGATATAATCATCAAAAAAGCTAATGCCAAAATATGCTGCATGAATGGATATAATGAATTAGAATCCAGGGGGTGATAACTCTGGACCTAAAGAAGCCTATCCCACACTTCATGTGGGGTATAGGCAGACTGTGGGGCATTTAGAGAAGAGTGACGGTGAGGGTGAAAAAACTCAAATGGTGTCTAATGACGAATGGTTATGTCAAATGGAAATGGTTAGCCTGGAGAAGGTGATCATAACAATTGTCTTCATACAGTTAATTCTGTTAGAGCTCCAAGGGGGATAAATAGTTTCAGTGGGAGGGAGTTATAGGGAGAAAATCAATAATAAGATTTTTGCCATCTCATGCATGTCCTCAGATACTTAGCTTCAGATTCAGTGATGTATTAGGTAGGGTTGTCCAGAGAAACAGAACAAATAGGATATGTGTGTGTATGTGTACATACATACATAAAAAGATATTTGTTATTATAAACATAGCTTATGCAATTATGAGCTGGCAAATCCCAAGATCTTCAGGGTGAGTCAGCACGCTGGAGACCCAGAAGAACTGATAGCGTAGCTCCAGTCTGGAGGCCAGCAGGCTCAAAACCCAGGAAGAGCTGATCTTTCAGTTTAAGTCCAAAGGCAGGAAAAATGCTGATGTCCTAGTCTGAAAGCCATCAGACAGAAAGGATTTTCTCTTACTTAGGGGAGGATCAGCCTTTTTGTTCTATTCAGGACTTCAACTGATTGGAGGCAGTCTACCCATAATAGGAGGGGCCATCTACTTTACTCAGTCTACCTATAAATGTTAGTCCCATCCAGCACACGTAACAGAAATACCCAGAATAGTTGTAGACCAAATAACTGGGCACGTTGTGGCCCAGTCAAGTTGATATGTAAAATTAATCATCATAAGTGAGAATTGTTTCTACCTGGGGATTGGCTAACCTCCATCTAGGAACAAACAACATGGTCAGGATTTTTAGTCCAACTAAACAAGTTCACTTCTGGGTGTTTAATCAGACTTAGTTCAAACAAGCTCCAGATTCTTGAAAATAAAGAAAAATTTCACCATGCTCACAAGTCCCTCTGTTCTCCTCAAAGCATAAAGCCCAGACAGCCATGCCATGGGTCAAGGTTAGCAGTGGCTCACTGCATTTCACAGTCATTGTCTAACCCACTTCCCAAAGCAAGAACATCAGCAAAAGGCAAACCCTTCTCTCATCAGTTCAAAACTCTCTTTGCCTTTCTTGTCTTTCCTATTGTTTCTTCTCAAGGACCAGACTCAGCAGCCAGAAAAGAAAAGAGAATGGGAGCACTTAAAATGTGTTTTTAACTAGAGGACTTTTATCTGATCCAAAGCACTGTAGAAGTCCAAGCTCTGACAGCGCCCTAGTTCCCACTTCATCTTCATTCCTCAGTTTCCTGTCCGCTGCGCGTGCAAGCTGCTGACATCGTGTTTGTGTATCACGGGGCCGAGAGGGTTTATGGTTGGGTGCTTGTTGTTGGGCTGCCTTCCCCGCTGTCTTGGCACAGCTCCTGAGCTTCACAGCAGGGGGGACCCTTAAACATGCTTAATGGGGAAGTTGGTCTCACATGTTCCCTGTAGGTTCTCATCTGGTGATTTTTCAGCTTATGCTTTGGTTGCAGTTAAGGTAATTACAAAGTTATTATTTGTCATTTCCATTATCTTTGGGGTCAGAAAGACATCTGTTGGAAGTTAGCATCATCTGTCATTTATGCCAGCTGGTGGTCAGCACCTTAGTGGACGTAAAAAATGAGGGAAGGAAATCGGTGCAGCCACTATGGAGAACAGAATGGAGTTTCCTTAAAAAAACAAAGATAAGTTACCCTATGATCCTGCAATCCCACTCCTGGGTGTATATCTGAAGAGAACTCTAATTTGAAAAGATACATGCACCCCAATGTTCATAGCAGCACTACTTACAATAGCCAAGACAGGGAAGCAACCTAAGTGTCCATCGACAGAGGAACGGATAAAGAAGTTGTGGTACGTGTATATACTGGACTACTACTCAGCCATAAAAAGGGTGAAATCATGCCATTTGCAGCAACATGGATGGACCTGGAGATTCTCATACTAAGTGAAGTAAGTCAGACAGAGAATGACAAATATCATACGATATCACTTATATGTGGAATCTAAAAAAATGATACAAATGAACTTATTTACAAAACAGAAATAGATTCACAGACATAGAAAACAAACCTATGGTTACCAAAGGGGAGAGCTAGGGGGGTGAGAGTTTTTTTCACTGACTACTGGTAATAAAAGTGTGGTAAACCCATAAAATAAATGAGGGAGGGAGCTGGGTGTCCTTGCAGGCTAGCTGTGTGTGTGTGTGTGTGTGTGTGTGTGTGTGTGTGTGTGTGTATACAAAAGAACCCAACCCTACTGTGAAGTTTTGAGAAGTCTGCCTCCTTGCCACACCAATAATGATGAGCTGTAAGGAAACCTGGGATGCTGCTGTCCAGGGTAGTCTCAGGGCTTTCAAGACACTGAAGTGGAGAAAAGTAATGGAGTCAGATGAAGTATTCAGGGTCCTTCCTGCTGGGCTATTGATTTTCTTCCCTAACGTGCTGCGTATAATTTTCTTTGCAGAGTGAAAATGAACTGCTGTATTACCCAGTGAAGAAATATATGATGTATATGATCATTGCTGGCTTTTTGAGCCTGCAAATACCTTAATGTTTGTAAATCCAAAGTCTTCAGTTGATCCTTCAGTTCAGAGTTAGCAAACTTCTTCAGGGAAGCATCAGATGGGAAATGTTTTAGGCTTTGTGTGTCACGTGATCTCTGTTGTATCTCCTAAACTCATCCTATAACTCCAAAGCAGCCACGGGCAATGTGCAAATGAATGAGCATGGCTGTGTTCCAATAAAACTTTATTTACAAAAACAGGATGTGGGCCAGGTTTGGCTCATGGGCCGTAGTTTGCCAACTACTGCTTTCATTGGCATTTCACTAAAAGCTTGCCTCTGGATAAATAGGTCATGGGGTAGAGGTTTAAGATGGGAGAGGAGAGTGAGAAAGAAAAGGAAAGAGTCCTACACCGAAATGCATGGTTCTCTAGGCAGTGGGGTGCCCTACTCCCTTTCCTAAAGCTTATATCTTCCAAGGCAGACCAACCTTTCTTTAGGATTATCCAATTTTCTTTGATATGCCCTGAAGGGATAAAATTGGGTGATGTTCAGAATTCTCTAGAGCTGAGCGTTCAGTTATTAAGAACGTGATGGCAATCTCAGAATTAACCATGCATTGCTACTGTTTTCAAATCTCATCATTTACCAAAAGGAAAAGAAGCAATCGCGGGCTGTGTTAATATCCTCCTTTGTTAGATGGGAAGAACTTTACCTAATGCTCAAAAAGGAAAATGAAATCTTTACAGATCGGTGATGTTATTCCCAACATCAGTTCAGAGAATGGTAATGTGTTGAACCAAAGACCAGAGCTTAGCTTCAGTGTGTTGAGCCCTCACCAGGATTTAAAATGTGGGGGATTGAACTTGAGTTCTGTTTCACAAATGCCTTTACCTTTTCTCGTAAGTTCATTTCTAGTTGATAAGTTTAGGGGATCTTATTCTCCTGTGTTCTACCAAAGAAGCTCCTAAAAAGAATAGGAAAACAGGATCAACTGGAACTTTCATAAGGAAATGAAACTAAAACCAAAGATGTTTACATGAATTTTTAAAAGTATGGGAAAGAATTAAGAAAAGTGTCAAAATCTGCTAAAATTAAAGAATAAAGTTAAGTATGGTTCACTTTTAGTATGTGGGTTTTTTTTTTCCCAGTGGGAAATTAGTTCTGAGAAACTTTCTCTTCCTCTGAAGGCAGAAAGCAGGGAACTTGAAAGACTTTTGGTAAGATGCAATGTCCATTACGTGAACACCAGCCAGTATGTACATCAACTCCAACCAGATTTTTCAGGTATATGGTTGAAGATTTATGCAAGCTGGAAGAGCTCTTTTCATATGTTAATGTACATCAGCTACTTCCCAAACTCATTATAAAGGTTGTGGAGAGACCAAACAGGGTTAGAAAAGTAACAACAATCCTTGTCCATTGGAATTGGGGATAAATTGCTTTAGATAGGATATACATTTATTCAATTTATATGAATCAGGAAAAAGAAGAAATATGTGTATTTTGGAGTCTAAAAATATCTTAATAGGCTCTTTGAAGATATTGCCTTTAATATCAATTAGCTTTATTTAGTACAAACTTATATAAAATGACTCATTATTAAAAAGTCTTAGCTATACCTCTATTTTCTTTCAGATAGTATTCCAATAAATTACATACATAGATATTGATGAGTTAATATAGATATAAGTAAAAACATGTCTATTTTTACTGCTGAGGGAGAGGCTTTTCTGGCATTCAGCATTTGGTACAAGCAATTGGTTGATTGCTACAGGACCGATAATTGACATAAACATCATACATTTGTATCAGTTGCAATCACATATAAAACTATCAGTTTATAATAATATTAAAAATAATAAAAAGGTGTAAAACCCCGACATTTTGGAATGTGAACAATGAATGTGAATTTCAAAAGTGTATCAAATACTTTCTTTCGTATAATAAATTAGAATAATTAATAGAAACTGCTTTTAAAATTGTGTATTTTTTACAATTTTCCTCTTATTTATTTATTTAATTTTGGCTACGTTGGGTCTTCGTTGCTGTGTGCGGGCTTTCTCTAGTTGTGGCGAACGGGGGGCTACTCTTCATTGCGTTGCGCGGGCTTCTCATTGCGGTGGCTTCTCTTGTTGTGGAGCATGGGCTCTAGGTATGTGGGCTTCAGTACTTGTGGCACGTGGGCTCAGTAGTTTTGGCTTGCAGGCTCTAGAGTGCAGGCTCAGTAGTTGTGGCGCTCGGGCTTAGTTGCTCCACGGCATGTGGGACCTTCCTGGACCAGGGCTTGAACCCGTGTCCCCTGCATTGGCAGGTGGATTCTTAACCACCGTGCCACCAGGGAAGCCCTAAAATTGTGTATTTAAAGTATAGTCTTCATTTTAGGAAAAAAATTAACGAGTGGTTTAGGCCTTCGTCACTATTGGGAACAATCAAGATGATCGACAAGTGTAAAATTCAAGAAGATGGTACCTCAGAGCTATCTCACTACTTCTTCACTTATGAGCTAAATAAGAAAGGAAGTCTTAATGGAGTCATGGGCTGAGTTGTTAGTTTACAGGGTTTATTACAAATATCTATTAATTATTAAAAAGCTTTTCTAACACAGAATTTGCATTGTTGACCCATTTCAATGTAAACACTTTAATTGAAATTATTACCAGTGAAAATTGCAAAAGCCCACTAGTTTCGGGATTGACTACTGATTTGCTAAACAGTGATTGTTCGCTTAATGCATATGGTGTATGCTATATAGTACTGGGAGCTCTAGAGGTCAGCAGTAAAATATATGATAGGGTACTATTTTATCCAAAGGATCTGGGACTTATTCATCTTTGCATCACCCATAATGGCTGGAACAGTCTTAGTAATGACTAGCAGTAGTCATCAGCATTACTCACTATTTATTAAATGCGTGGAATCTACTGGGAACACATCATTATGGATAAAAAAGAAATAAACCTAAGGCACTAATATTAAAATGATCTACTGACCTCTAAAATATAGAGCTGGGCTATATAATGTATATAATAAGATGATACGAGATGTGCACTATGCTTGCCCTCTGGCACCAAAGAACATTGTCAAAGTTTTTGGCAATGTTTTATGTACTAACTGATCACTAAATCCTGTTCATCTCAAAGACCATAGGAAAATATGCTACATGCCTCCCCCCGAGAGGAACAATATGCATTACTGTTTATAATTGTGTAAAGATTTCAAATTTCCAGCTGAAAGAGTCATTTTGTTTTTTCATAGATGTGTACGCAAGTATACATGCTCTGGGTCTGCATGGCAAGGGCATGTATCTAAAAGGGGTGTGACAAACTGATGAAGGTCTTGGAAGTGATAAGCCATGTACACAGATATATCACACAGCAGATTTTCTGAGTATAAAAGACACAGCTGATATTCTTTGTGTAACCTAAACCTTACTCTTCTTGGGGAAATGGCCCTTTATTTTTCCCTTTGTCATTATTAAGGTAACTATTTCCCTTGCTTTCATTTTCTCTTTCATGGAAGGATTCAAAGGCCCACATAAATAAAAATGCATGTAACTGCAGGACACTTGGAAAGTCTAGACTGCAGGAAGCAAGGTCATAGTTTTTCATTTATATCCCCATGAAGGCTGCATGTCCTGGAATGTGAGAGGAAAGGCAGAGTTGTGTCAATGGCAAGATTAGTGACCCAGGCATCAAGATACTGGTGTGCCAGTGTTAGTTTTGCAACTAGTCACCTTTGGACCTTCAGAAAATCCCTTAATTTCTCGTAGCTTCAGTTGTGTAATCTAGAAAATGAATCGGTTGCTAGTGCTCAGATCTTGGTTTCTAATACCAATCTCCAGTGAAAGGTTAATCAGGGCATCTTACTAAACGTCTGATAGCAGGGCTGAGGCAGGGAATAGTGCTGGAAAGTCAGAAAGAGCTCAAAAGAAAATATGATATGTCAAAGAAGATTATAGCATGGAAAGTGGAACGTGAAAGTAACTTTAGACTTTCTGGCAGACACTACTGGCAGACACTACTAATTACGATCCAGGTTAAGATTATCATTGATGAGTCATGTTGATAGCGTGTACCCTTGAAATGATGCAATGAGAGAGCACTTTACCTTGTCATCTTCCAAAAACTCAGCCTTAGCTTGATGTTGAGAAAAACGTCAGATAAACCCAAATTGAGAGACATACTACAAAATACCTTAGCCAGTATTCCTCAAAACTGTTAGGGTCATAAAAAACAAGGAAAGTCTGAGAAACTCTCATAGTCAAGAGGAGCATAAGGCAACATAACTAAATATAATGTGATATATTAGATTGGATCTTGGAACAAATAAAGGAGGTTAGAGAAACACTAGTGCAATTCAAATAAAAAATGAAAGTTAGTGAATAATGATGTATGAGTATTGGTTCATTATTTGTGAAAATGGACTGTAGTAAGATGTTAACAATAGGGGAAGTTAAGTGTGGGGTATATGGGAACTCCATATACTATTATTTAATTTTTTCTGTAAATGTAACTCTATCTAAAATAAAACGTTTATTTAAATAGAAAAAAATAACATAGTTGTATTAGATGCTATGTAATAGTTTTTTGTGTTCCATGACTTTAATACCTGTGGGTTGAAGTATTATTCCTTTTGTGAATTTGGACCAGAAAATCTGCCTGTTATAGCCTAGTTCATTATAGAGGATACTGAGCCATCCTTGTGTCCCTTTCCACCAACACCAGCCTTCCTAGCTCCCAACACAGAGTTCTCAGTACATGTTGATTACATGAAAAAAAGATCATGACTACCTCTTCCCTGATAAATAAGTAGAAACAAATCCTGGTTCAGGAATGAAAACCAGTCTTGTTTTTTTCTTTTTTTAAGTACAGCCTTTTGATTCTTAATAAATCCAAAAATCAAAGTGCAAAATTTTTGAATGGATATTGCATAAACCCACATATGTGTCTACTAAAATCTGTGCATGACAGTACTTGCTTATTAATACTTTCAGTAACTAATTTGCAGTGTCAAAAGTAAGCGAATTCATTCATAGTCATTGCCCATAATTTGGCACTTGAGTAGCTTAGCCCAGCAAACAGTAGTTTGTTAAGATGTAAATTTTTGCAAGTCCTGGTGCCAGGGTTACTTCAAGAGTTAAACCAGGCTAGGTCTGTGGTTGCAGAAAGGGGTCAGCCTGTTTCCTTAGAGGCGGGAATTCAAGAAGGGCATAGGGCTTCTCAGATACCTTCAAGCAAACCCATCCACCAAATTAAAAACCATATAATGTGGATCTCCCTTTCCATTCCTAAATGATTATAACTTTTTTTTCACATTTTTCTTTTCTTCTTTTTTTTTTTTTTTTTTTTTGGCTGCATCACATGGCTTGTGGGATCTTAGTTCCCAGACTAGGGATCGAACCCAGCCCTGGCAATGAAAGCGCTGAGTCATAACCACTGGTCCACCAGGGAATTCCCTAGATGTATAGTTTTGACCTTGGAAATATTTCAGCATTTTTACCTTTATGGTGGCTTTGCTTTGTGGCGTTCCATTGTGCTGTCTTTCCCTGCCATCTTTATCCACATGGATCTCTAATCTGTCTACTGCAGGGCATGATTAGCCAAACTCCGTCTTCTCCTCTGAAGTGTTACAAGGATGAGTAAGTGAGGAACCGTCAGGGGCCTGGGGAGATACTATATATTTAAACGTGAGGATATTATTGAAATTGTCACCACCTGGTTGGCAAAAGGCAAAATGTCAGAGCAGCAGCCATATTTGGCAGACCGGTCAGAGAAATTGAAATATCATGCCCAGTGAAGCAGGACACTTGATTTAACTAAGAGATGAGAGCAATAAAAGAAGTAGGATAAAAGGAAGCATTTCCCAAATGATTTTGAAAACAATACTATATTATGTTGGAAAGATAATATTCCATTGTTGACAAATGGAATAAGCCTAGCTCCAATTTACTTCATATTATCAATGTTTTTTATTTGCTTAAAAAAATTTATATATCTTTATTAAATGGTATCAAAAGCTCCCAACTGTTTAAGAGAATAAACTTTTGTTAAGAAGTATAACATGCTTTTGAAACTCCTATTACTAATCTCAATTTGGCTTGTTACTGTGAATTATTTAAACCTCAAAGATTTTCACTTTGCCCTTCTAATCCAAATTGTTATACGTTCTAACGCGTAATAAAATTGTATCAATTTGAAAATATCCTAAAATTCAGCCCTTTTAATGCTTCAAATTCACCTTGTCCCAGAGTATTTGTATTTGCTTGCTTTTGTGTGTGTTGTGTGTGTGTGTGCGTGCGCGTGTGCATGTTAAATTCTAGGGTGTTGGACTCACGGGTATGTTTTGCTCCGTTTGAATTCTTAGAGTTTTGTGCTGTAATGATTGGGCTGATAGTAGCCAAAAAGTTTTACTTCAACTGAGACTTTATGGATGGAATTTTCATCCCTTTTCCTGCTTGAGAATCCAGTCTGCGTGATGTGCTCCCTTGATTTCCATGGAATTGTTTTCGTTATTCAAAGAAAGGGTTAAAGCAACAATTGGGTCTCTAATGATGAGTCCCTAAGGGCTTGTAACAATAGAGGTGGGTCTTAGTGGTCACCTGCCTCTTCATTTTACTGATGAGAAAAGTGAGGCTCAAAAAGAAAAAAAAAAATTTCTCCAAGCCTACGGGCAGCAGTCAGGTCAGTCTGAACCCAGGTTTCCCCAAAACACACCCCGTGTGCTGTTGGTGCTTCTCAGGAACCCTGTTTGTGGGGTCATCCCCAAGCT
Organism: Monodon monoceros; assembly: GCF_005190385.1. NCBI lineage: Eukaryota > Metazoa > Chordata > Mammalia > Artiodactyla > Monodontidae > Monodon > Monodon monoceros. The sequence goes on along the minus strand of NW_021703773.1, from coordinate 7,082,434 downwards.
CTTCCTTACCATTCAGGCCAATCACATGGTGCCACTGTTTAGAAGGTCCCTCCCCTTTCTCTGGAGTCTTTTAATAGAGTGAGAAGTTCTGTTGTTTAATATAAGGAAACTCAAATTCATTGAAATTTAAGTTGATCTCCCACCTGGAATGAACACATGCACAGTCATGCTGTTATTTCTGCCCCTGGGCATTTGTATGGAGCTGCTTTCCTGGGGCTGCTCCAACCTTTGCCAAAACCCTTTCATCCTCAAGAGAGTAGCAGAAATGAGAGAGAAATCAGCAAAGCACATGCTTTTGGAACGCCTGTTACTAATCTTATCAGATTAGCATATCAGACTGTTGTTTTCAATTAAACCCTATCCTCACTTTGCCTGTTGAAAGAGACAGGTCAGAAAATATGGAGTCCAAAATCCGTCTCTGCTACTTTATGAGACACGCTAAAGATTGAGACTTCTCTCTTTGCACCATTTTAACTCTAAGGAGACTAAGGTCCAGAGAGTTTAGGTCACTTTTATGCATCTCTGCGGTTGTCAGGAAAGTACCTCTTTACCTCACTTTAAAAAGATGAACTTTGAGGGCTTCCCTGGTGGCGCAGTGGTTGAGAGTCCGCCTGCCGATGCAGGGGACACGGGTTTGTGCCCTGGTACCTGGTCCGGGAAGATCCCACATGCCACGGAGCGGCTGGGCCTGTGAGCCATGGCTGCTGAGCCTGCGCGTCTGGAGCCTGTGCTCCACAACGGGAGAGGCCACAACAGTGAGAGGTCCGCATACCGCCAAAAGAAAAGAAAAAAAAAAGATGAACTTTGAATCTCTGAGATTAGGTTATGAGAAATATTGGTTCCTTAGAGAAACCTATTTTTAAAGGATATCAAACTGCTCTAATTTAGACTGCACTGATCATTAAAATCTGGGTTTTAAAAATACAGACTCTGTGGATTCAGGGGTAGAGTATTCTATTATGGCTGTGTCCCCAGATGTAGTATTTGCTCAAATCACCCAGAGAACCTCTATCTTCTTCCACTAATTCTCCATGTGTTGCCCTCCCATAGCAGAGAGCTTGATCAAAGATCATGGGGTTTTCTTTATGGAGGAGAACTATATGTAGTTAGGAATGTAAATGCAGTTTCAATTCCCTTCTAAAGCCTGCCCATCAGCAGCAAAATGCCATTTATTGAAGTTCTTAGGAAGCAAATTACAGCTGAGAACTTTTGAGATCTATAGTAATATATTCAATTCTTGTTTATATGTGGTAAACTTATAAACTTTGAGAAGCAATGGAAGATAATTCTATTAGAAACATACAGTCTCTAATTTTGTAACAGCATACTTTACCTATCACTTTTGTTTTTCTTTCCCACAGGCAGCATTGCTTGGGGTTATTGTAATACTGCCAAGTAAATTCTCCTCAAACATCATGCAAGTGTATGCCCAGGCTACCAACTACATTCCCAACTGTTTAGCAATACAGTGTTTTATAGTAATTCTGAGAGTGTACCCTGTGGTCCTGTGTACTTACTGAATGGGCTTCTTTATTACCTTTTAAGTGAAATAAAGATTAGAAAACATTGATTTACATAGCAGGGTGGCTCCCATATAAAGCAGCAAGGTACACCCATTACTGGTATGAATATTGAGCTTATAGGCCATGAACATCAGCCCCTTTCTCCAACTGAGTAAAAGCACTGTTGCAGACATTGATGATAATAGCACAGGATTAAAGAATAATTAAGTCTGGAACATCACTATGAATATAACTTTATCCCCAAATATTCCTGTAGTGAGGATAATATTTTGGAAATAGTTTATTGGTTAGCAATTCATGTTTTTCTTTCTTCTGTTGTATTTCTCCACCATTAAAGTTATATCATGAAAACTGTGGTCCCAGAGAAATAAATAACGGTAATTTTTAAAGGGCTACAATTAGGGAAAATGAAAATATGACAGAACTAGAGGTCTGGGCACAGGAAGCTGAAAAGAGAACTTTTTGGTGAGGGGGAAATGGGGAAAGACAGCACAAGCAGCAAGAGGTCAGATGAGTTCTCTGATTTCCCTTTGAGATCAAAATTCCTTTGGAATAAAGGGAATAGAAACATCTAGATTGTCCCGGAGAGAGTCCCAGTGGATGATGTAGGAAGAGAGAGCAGGATTAAATCAATCATATAAGATAAAGAAAACTTTATCATCATCATCATTTATTTACATTCATATATTTATGTGAATTTAAGTGCATTCATTTCAATTGTGCTACCTTCCTATTGATACAATTAATAAGATAAAGGAAAAAAATAGCTAATGGTTTTAGGCTAATGCCTCATTTGAATATTAACAATGACTCTTTAGGTTTATTTCATGGACAGTTTAAAAATAATGTATCCACTTTCCTTATCAAAAGCTATGTATTTTACAAATGAAGGAGATATGGCAAATAAATAACACAACTGAAATTTTTAACTTGATGATATGATCTTTTTTTTTTTTTTATTGAAGCATTTGTGAAGTGCTTGCCATTTTTCAAAGTTCTAACGAACATAGGAATTGAAAGCTAAGTATACATATAAGTACTTTTAAATGAATATACCTCTTATGGAGAGCAGCCAAAGGCAGGAATGCACAGGGAAATCTCTTTAGAGCCTGAGGCTCTGCCAAAAGGGAGGCTGACATTTTGTTTCAGCTTTGAAGCCTGCTTATCCACTGGCTAACTTGGCACTCTCCTTCACCGGAGAAGGAAGAGCCAGGAGGTGAGGGGGGCTTGAGGAGACATGGGGGCTCTGCTGGGTGTGTGTGGGGCAGGCACTCGCAAGTGGGAGAGTGTAGGAGAGCACAGCTCTCCTCCAGCGGGTCACTAGCCCCATGAGTTCATCCTCCTGCTACAGGGGTGGGGAGGGCTACTTTTTTGAATCAGTTATGACAATACTGTTTTTTTAAAATGAAGAGAACTACGGTTTTTATAACCAAACATAATTGGAGATTATGAAATCAGACTTTATTTTCATGAAGAAGAGCAGAACAGGGAGCAGTTAGTGGAAAAACAAAACATTTTCATGTCTTTATGATGAGTTCAACCCCTGTCCCGTTTGAAAGTAGCTGTTCTTACGCACAGGGTTAAACCTTTGCCTGTGAGTCTTTGTTCCGTGTTAATTTACTAAGAAAAAGCATGCTTTCACAGGACTGTCCATTAAGCTTCAACCCAAATCATACTTCAAATTTTAGATTCCTGTTAGTGGGATCTGAAATTATGAAGGTTTCCTGGGAAGCCATACAAAACCCAAACTCAAACCAGAATAAAATAGTTCAAATTCTAAGTGATAGTTTCAACTGGGTGTTTTGTCCATGTAACTGTGTATAGACCTGTAATAATTCTCTAGGCAGTGGACATAAAAAAGGAAAAAATAAACCTATGGAATTTAATTTCCTCTTGCCTCTCACCCTTTCCTTTGCTCAATGGATAAGTGAATTAAGTATACAAAAATCCTCATCACAATTTCCTCCCCGCCGCATGAACACAGGTTTGGCTACTCGCAGAAATAATTGCCTTCCTTCTTTTCACATGCACCAATAAACCGAGCTTCTGTTAAGTGACATGGGTGAGAGAGGAGGAAAACTTCAGTTTCAGAGGTTTAAAAAAAAAGAGCAATGAAATGTCGCTGCTTATATAAGTTTTAAGGAGACATCACCTGAACTGCATACTTGGTGAGCTAGTCTTAGCAAGTATGGCTTTGCAAACTGAATCTATTATGATGCACTGTAACTTCCCAGACCGGGGACATAGGCCCCTGACTGTTATTCTTTGATGTCTGAAGGACTTTGTTATTAAAGGCTGAAGCCTAAGAGTGACCCTTCAGGTACAGAAAGGAGAGACTCATTGGCTTTTCAAGGGCGTTGATTATCAAGGGTTTTCTTCTGTCTCAATGTGGATACTGTAGAAACATTCTATCGATTCTAGGGGAAATTCAGCTGCTTTTTAGTTTGGAGAAATTTGACCTAAATAGTTTCACTCAGAAGAAATAGAGAAAGGAAGAAAGAAGGCAAGAACAATGGCTTAAAGTCCATTGTGTCCTTGGTAAAACTGAACGAAGAACGTTTTAAAACTCTATATCACCCTTCTGTGCTCTTTTCGTTTAATTCAGAACAGTAAGTGTTAGGAGGTGTGTCAGCTGCTAAGAGGAACAAAGCAACAAGCAAAATGGAGCATAGGGCGTAATTACTGTTCCTATTAAGATCCAAGGCACACCAGAAGAATGACTGATATCTGAAGATAAATTCTAGATCGGACCTCACATTAATTGGGAAGAGGACTGATTTAAAAAGCTTTCAGAATTAGATCCTGGAACAGAAAAAAATAACATTAGTGGAAAAACTGGCGAAATTAAAATGAAACCAGGTGTTTAGTTAGTGGATCAATGTTAGGTCCTCAGTTTTTTAAAAATTTATTTTATTGAAGTATAGTTGATTTACAATGTTGTGTTAATTTCTGCTGTACAGCAAAGTGATTTGGTTTTTTATATACACACACACACACACACACACACACACTCTTTTTCATATTCTTTTCCATTATAGTTTATCACAGGATACTGAATATAGTCCTCTGGGTTCTGCAGTAGGACTTTGTTGTTTATCCATTCTATGTGTAATAGCTTGCATCTGCTAATCCTAAACTCCAAATCCATCCCTCCCCTGGTGCTCAGTTTTGACAAACGTACCACAGGGATGTAAGAGGAGAACATCAGAGGACACTGAACTGGGGTGAGGGTATACAGGGACTCTCTGTATTATCTTTGTGGCTTTTCTATAAATCTAAAATTATCACCAATAAAATGTTTATTCCAGAGTATTCCAAATAAATACTCCATGAAAAAATAAATAAAAGCTTCCAGAGACAGTAATGCAATTTCCTTCTGTGCTGAAGCTCCAGGGCACTTTGAAATCCTGTCTTGCAAAGATGGTGCTTAGAGATCTGTTAGATCCTTAAATGAGTGGACTGGGCAGAAAGCCTTGACCTTTAATTTTGTTTGAAAATGAAACAAAGAAACCTGTGTCATTCTAATGATGTGCATCAGAAGACTGACTGTTGCAATGGGGATGGTTAGAGTCTGGGATGTTTGTCAGTGAAGACTTTTGTCTTTGCATCTGGATACTGAGACGATAATCTTCCAGTCAATGAGGCAGAGATTCTGGAATGATCGCACTCTGGAAACCAGCCTGCTTGAATCCCAGTAGCAAGGGAGTGTTCAGGTCCTGACAGAGTTGAAGTGAACTCAGAGAAAGCTGCTGAGATTCTAGGGCAAAACACTAACCTATACTGTGCCTCAGTTTCCGCAGCCACTAAGGAGAGCAGGATAGGTTGTCCAAAGATGTTTTCAGAATAAGAGCAGTTAAACAAGCTGTCAAGGATAGCTCTCCCTCCTCAATGTCATCTGCCTGCCATCCAGATTCTGAGACAGTCCAATCTCCAGAGCAAGTCCTGCACTGTCTGGAGACAGAACAGAAGATTACCCGCACAAGGTGATCTGGGGGAAGGCAAAAGGCCAGGTGGTCCAGAAATACTGTCCTCTAAAACTGAAAAGGGCTTACAATTCTTGTTACTCTTCTTTTAGTAGGGTAGATTCTAGAAAACATCTTTTAAAATGCTGCTTCAATGAAATAATATGTCAGCAAACAAACTGTCAATGTCCCATTAATAGAGCAAGATGAAGAAAAGACTGAGAATCTCAAACCACTTTGCATGCAGGGGGTGTTAGGAAAGGGAAAAACCTGAAGCTAAGGGCATTTATGACTCATTCCTCATCTATCTTTCCCATGTCCTACTTCTTCACTCCCTCACACCTTAGGACACACCCAGCTCTCATCCACTGTGAGCTTGGGATTGAGGAAAGAAATAGTTCCAGTAAGATCTAGTAGCAGAAAATTCCTGCAAAAAGTCTGAAGGTGGAATGTTGGAACTGATAAGAGAAGTGATGCCAAATGAAACGGTGTGGATGAGCCTAGAGCCCTGTATCCCTCTTTCCAAAAATGGGTCCCATTTTTCTTGGGAGGGACTTTTCTATCTACCTACCACACAGACAGAAAACAATAATAGGACAATGAGTTTTGGAATCTAATTCAGAGAGGATGTAGTTCTTTTCCTGAGCCATCCTCATCCTCTCTCAAGGAAGAAAAGACCTTCAACTTCAAGGCAGAGTCCAAAAGTGGTTAATTAGAATACTTGTATGTCTAATTAAAAATGAGAATGGCTCCTAATTATCAATTTCATTAGTATTCATTATTATTTCAAGTGGATAATCATGGATTATTGCCATAGATTAAGGTGCATTGTAAGGTCAGTTCATAAAGGTATTTTTTCTTACACAAAAGCACAGAGAAGACTCACTATTAGGTACCCATCCTATTCAGGGCTTCCACTGAAAATTATAATATTCTACCTGCAGTGAAATAATTGTAAAATTCCAGTACCTTTCCCAAGGACAGAATATTGATATTTACCTCTCTTAAAAAGACATGCTTCACCCTGGGATTGCTTTACAAATATTACCTAAATTAGCTATCTTCATGATGAAGCTGACAGTCAAAATTGATCATCCTGAACAGTTACTATAAGTAGCAATGCCAATTTTGTTCTTCCTCTATAGTTTTTTCATAGAGTGACAGTATTGTCTTCTATCTAAAATTTGAAAATACCAATAAACAATCAACCAGGAATCAAGGGCCTTCCAAAAAGAAAAGAATCAAAAGTGTTCTAAATTTTAATCTAGGTGGTAGTTATGACAAAATATATAGTATACGTAAAAATTCATTGTGTGGCACAATTGAGATTTGTGTGGCTTAATATATCTGCGTATATTTCACAAAAGTGAAGGCAAAATAAGAGTGTAAGAGTACAAGGGATGCATAAAAATTAGAGCATTCTGTTTTTTGGTTTGGTTGCTCTCTTCTTTCTTCCTTTTTTTTAATTACTTTTTTATTTTTAATAATTTTTCTTTTTTTTTTTTGTGGTACGCGGGCCCCTCACTGTTGTGGCCTCTCCTGTTGTGGAGCACAGGCTCCGGACATGCAGACTCAGTGGCCATGGCTCATGGGCCTAGCTGCTCTGCAGCATGTGGGATCCTCCCGGACCGGGGCATGAACCTGTGTCCCCTGCATCGGCAGGTGGACTCTCAACCACTGCGCCACCAGGGAAGCCCTAAAATTTTTTATTTTAAACACATTCTATTCTATTCTATTTTATTATTTATTTATTTTTTTCTCCCTTTTCTTCTGAGCCATGTGGCTGACAGGGTCTTGGTGTGTCAGGCCTGAACCTCTGAGGTGGGAGAGCTGAGTTCAGGACATTGGTACACCAGAGACCTACCGGCCCCACATAATGTCAAATGGTGAAAGCTCTCCCAAAGATCTCCGTCTCAGTGCTAAGACCCAGCTCCACTCAACGACCAGCAAGCTACAGTGCTGGACACCCTATGCCAAACAACTAGAAAGACAGGAACACAACCCTACCCATTAACAGCGAGGCTGCTTAAAGTCATTGAAAGTTCACAGACACCCAAAACACACCACTGGAAGTGGTCCTACCCACCAGAAAGACAAGATCCAGCCTCATCCACCAGAGCACAGGCACCAGTCCCCTCCACCGGGAAGCCTACACAGCCCACTGAAACACCCTCACCCACTAGGGGCAGACAACAAAAACAATGGGAACTATGAACTTGTAGCCTGCAAAAAGGAGACCCTAAACACAGTAAGTTAAGCAAAATGAGGAGACAGAGAAACACAGCAGATGAAGGAGCAAGGTAGAAACCCACCAGACCTAACAAATGAAGAAGAAATAGGCAGCCTACCTGAAAAAGAATTCAAAGTAATGATAGTAAAGATGATCCAAAATCTTGGAAATAGAATGGAGAAAATACAAGAAACTTTTAACAAGGACCTAGAAGAACTAAAGAGCAAACAAACAATGATGAACAACACAATAAATGAAATTAAAAATTCTCTAGAAGGAACCAATAGCAGAATAACTGAGGCAGAAGAATGGATAAGTGACCTGGAAGATAAAATATTGGAAATAACTACCACAGAGCAGAATAAAGAAAAAAGAATTGAGGACAGTCTCAGAGACCTCTGGGACAGTATTAAATGCACCAACATTCAAATTATAGAGGTCCCAGAAGAAAAAGAGAAAAAAAAAACGGTACTGAGAAAATACTTGAAGAGATTATAGTTGAAAACTTCCCTAATATAGGAAAGGAAATAGTCATTCAAGTCCAGGAAGCACAGAGATTCCCGTACAGGGACTCCAGAATAAATCCAAGGAGAAACACACCAAGACACATATTAATCAAACTATCAAAAATTAAATACAAAGAAAAAATATTAAAAGCAGTAAGGGAAGAGTAGCAAATAACATATAAGGGAATCCCTATAAGGTTAACAGCAGATCTTTCAGCAGAAACTCTGCAAGCCAGAAGGGGGTGGCAGGACATATTCAAAGTGATGAAAGGGAAAAACCTACAACCAAGATTAGTGTACCCAGCAAGGATCTCATTCAGATTCAATGGAGAAATTAAAACCTTTACAGACAAGCAAAAGCTAAGAGAATTCAGCACCACCAAACCAGCTTTACAACAAATGCTAATGGAACTTCCCTAGGCAGGAAATACAAGAGAAGAAAAAGACCTATAATAACAAACCCAAAACAATTAAGAAAATGGTATTAGGAACATACATATCAATAACTACCTTAAATATAAATGGATTAAATGCTCCAACCAAAAGATGTACACTGGCTGAATGGATACAAAAACAAGAGCTGTATACATGCTGTCTCCAAGAGACCTACTTCAGACCTAGGGACACATACAGACTGAAAGTGAGGGGATAGAAAAAGATATTCCATGCTAATGGAAATCAAAAGAAAGCTGGAGTAGCAATTCTCATGTCAGATAAAATAGACTTTAAAATAAAGCCTATGGGCTTCCCTGGTGGCACAGTGGTTGAGAGTCTGCCTGCTGATGCAGGGGACACGGGTTCGTGCCCCGGTCCGGGAGGATCCCACATGCCGCGGAGTGGCTGGGCCCGTGAGCCATGGCTTCTGGGCCTGTGCGTCCGGAGCCTGTGCTCCACAGCAGGAGAGGCCGCAATGGTGAGAGGCCCGCATACCGCAAAAAAAATTAAAAAATAAAAAAAAATAAAGCCTATTACAAGAGATAAAGAAGGACACTACATAATGATCAAGAGATCAATCCAAGAAGAAGATATAACAATTGTAAATATTTATGCACCCAACATAGGAGCACCTCAATATATAAGGCAAATGCTAACAGCCATAAAAGGGGAAATCAACAGTAACACAATAATAGTAGGGGACTTTAACATCCCACTTTCACCAATGGACAGATCATCCAAAATGAGAATATAAAAGGAAACACAAGCTTTAAATGATACATTAAACAAGATGGACTTAATTGATATTTATAGGACATTGTATCCAAAAACAACAAAATACACTTTCTTCTCAAGTGCTCATGGAACATTCTCTAGGATGGATCATATCTTGGGTCACAAATCAAGAATTGGTAAATTTAAGGAAATTGAAATTGTATCAAGTATCTTTTCCGACCACAATGCTATGAGACTAGATATCAATTACAGGAAAAAATCTGTAAAAAATACAAACACATGGAGGCTAAACAGTACACTACTAAATAACCAAGAGATCACTGAAGAAATCAAAGAGGAAATCAAAAAGTACCTGGGAACAAATGACAATGAAAACATGATGACCCAAAAACTGTGGGATGCAGCAAAGGCAGTTCTAAGCGGGAAGTTTATAGCAATACAATCCTATGTCAAGAAACAAGAAACATCTCAAATAAACAACCTAACCTTACACGTAAAGCAATTAGAGAAAGAAGAACAAAAAAACCCCAAAGTTAGCAGAAGGAAAGAAATCATAAAGATCAGATCAGAAATAAATGAAAATAAATGGAAGGAAATGATAGCAAAGATCAATAAAACTAAAAGCTGGTTCTTTGAGAAGATAAGCAAAATTGATAAACCTTTAGCCAGACTCATCAAGAAAAAAAGGGAGAAGACTCAAATCAATAGAATTAGAAATGAAAACAGGCGACGTAGCAACTGACACTGCAGAAATACAAAGGATCATGAGAGATTACTACAAGCAACTAAAAGCCAATAACATGGACAACCTGGAAAATGGACAAATTCTTAGAAAAGCATAACCTTCTGAGACTGAACCAGGAAGAAATAGAAAGTATAAACAGACCAATTACAAGCACTGAAATTGAAACTGTGATTAAAAGTCTTCCAAGAAACAAAAGCCCAGGACCAGATGGCTTCACAGGCGAATTCTATCAAACATTTAGAGAAGAGCTAACACCTATCCTTCTCAAACTCTTCCAAAATATAGCTGAGGGAGGAATACTCCCAAACTCATTCTACGAGGCCACCATCACCCTGATACCAAAACCAGACAAGGATGTCACAAAGAAAGAAAACTACAGAAAGAAAACTATCAGTGATGAATATAAATGCAAAAATCCTCAACAAAATACTAGCAAACAGAATCCAACAGCACCTTAAAGGGACCACACACCATAATCAAGTGGGGTTTATCCCAGGAATGCAAGGATTCTTCAATATATGCAAATCAATCAATGTGATAAACCATAATAACAAATCGAAGGATAAAAACCATATGATCATCTCAATAGATGCAGAAAAAGCTTTTGACAAAATTCAACACCCATTTAAGATAAAAACTCTCCAGAAAGTAGGCATAGAGGGAAGTTACCTCAACATAATAAAGGCCATATATGAGAAACCCACAGCCAACATCATTCTCAATGGTGAAAAACTGAAACCATTTCCACTAAGATCAGGAACAAGACAAGGTTGCCCACTCTCACCATTATTATTCAACATAGTTTTGGAAGTCCTAGCCACAGCAATCAGAGAAGAAAAAGAAATAAAAGGAATCCAAATCAGAAAAGAAGAAGTAAGGCTGTCACTGTTTGCAGATGACATGATACTGTACATAGAGAATCCTAAAGATGCTACCAGAAAACCACTAGAGGTAGTCAATGAATTTGGTAAAGTAGCAGGATATAAAATTAATGCCCAGAAATCTCTTGGATTCCTATACATTTAGTATGAAAAATATGAAAGAGAAATTAAGCAAACACTCCCATTTACCATTGCAACAAAAAGAATAAAATACCTAGGAATAAACCTACCTAAGGAGACAACAGACATGTATGCAGAAAACTATAAGACACTGACGAAAAAAATTAAAGTTGATACAAACAGATGGAGAGATATACCATGTTCTTGGATTGGAAGAATCAACATTGTGAAAATGACTATCCTACCCAAAGCAATCTACAGATTCCATGCCATCCCTATCAAACTACCACTGGCATTTTTCACAGAACAAGAACAAAAAATTTCACAATTTGTATGGAAACACAAAAGACCCCGAATAGCCAAAGTGATCTTGAGAAAGAAAAACGGAGCTGGAGGAATCAGGCTCCCTGACTTCAGATTATACTACAAAGCTACAGTAATCAAGCAATATGGTTCTGGCACAAAAACAGAAACGTAGATCAATGGAACAGGATAGAAAGCCCAGAGATAAACCCACACATATATGGTCACCTTATCTTTGATAAAGGAGGCAAGAATATACATTGGAGAAAAGACAGCCTCTTCAATAAGTGGAGCTGGGAAAACTGGACAGCTGTATGTAAAAGAATGAAATTAGAACATTCCCTAACACCATACACAAAAATAAACTCAAAATGGATTAAAGACCTAAATGTAAGGCCAGACACTATAAAACTCTTAGAGGAAAACGTAGGCAGAACACTCTGTGACATACATCACAGTAAGATCCTTTTCGACCCACCTCCTAGAGCAATGGAAATAAAAGCAAAAATAAACAAATGGGACCTAACGAAACTTAAATGCTTTTGCACAGCAAAGGAAACCATAAACAAGACAAAAAGACAACCCTCAGAATGGGAGAAAATATTTGCAAACGAAGCAACTGACAAAGGATTAATCTCCAAAATATACAGGCAGCTCAATATCAAAGAAACCAAAAAGCCAATCCAAAAATGGGCAGAAGATCTAAATAGATATTTCTCCAGAGAAGATATACAGATTGCCAACAAACACATGAAAGGATGCTCAACATAACTAATCATTAGAGAAATGCAAATCAAAACTACAATGAGGTATCACCTCACACCAGTCAGAATGGCCATGATCAAAAAATCTACCAACAAGAAATGCTGGAGAGGGTGTGGAGAAAAGGGAATCCTCTTGCACTGTTGGTGGGAATGTAAATTGATTACAGCCACTATGGAGAACAGTATGGAGGTTCCTTACAAAACTAAAAATAGAACTACCATACGACCCAGCAATCCCACTACTGGGCATATACCCTGAGAAAACCATAATTCAAGAAGAGTCATGTACCACAATGTTCATTGCAGCTCTATTTCCAATAGCCAGGACATGGAAGCAACCTAAATGTCCATTGACAGATGAATGGATAAAGAAGATGTGGCACATATATACAATGGAATATTACTCAGCCATAAAAAGAAACGAAATTGAGCTATTTGTAGTGAAGTGGATGGCCTAGAGACTGTCATACAGAGTGAAGTAAGTCAGAAAGAGAAAAATACCATATGCTAACACATATATATGGAATTTAAAAAAAAATTGGTTTTGAAGAACCTAGGGGCAGGACAGGAATAAAGATGCAGCTGTAGAGAATGGACTTGAGGGCACGGGGAGGGGGAATGGTAAGCTGGGACGAAGTGAGAGAGTGGCATGGACATATATACACTACCAAGTGTAAAATAGATAGCTAGTGGGAAGCAGCCACATAGCACAGGGAGATCAGCTCGGTGCTTTGTGACCACCTAGAGGGGTGGGATGGGGAGGGTGGAAGGGAGACACAAGAGGGAGGAGATATGGGGATATATGTATATGTATAGCTGATTCACTTTGTTGTAAAGCAGAATGTAACACACCATTGTAAAGCAATTATACTCCAATAAAGAAGCTTAAAAAAGAATAAATAAGTAAATTTAAAAAAAAAAAGGTGCAGCAGATCAAGGCCTAAGGCAGTGATGTTCAAGTCAAGGCTGCTTGCTTTGGAGTAATGTGGGACTCATTGGGATCTGGGAATAGATTTTTCTCCTTGGAGAGGCTTAAGTGGTGGAACCTAATATCTCTCAGTGTCACAAGAGTGATAAAAGGACCTGTAGCTCCCTTTCAAGTTTTCCTCTCCACTCCAGGAGACTCCACTGTGTCCACAGGGAAGGTTACACGTGTGCTTCTGCTATGGCTCCAGCCCCATCTCTGGCCACTCACTTTACTTGGCTCCAGGTAGCCAGTCTGGCCTTCACCCATGGCCACAGTCTGCACCGCCTGCAGGTCTGCGGTGGCAGTCATAACCTTAGAGGAGGCTTTCGTAGTCTCAGCACTATTGACTTTTGGGGCCAGATAATTCTTTGTTTTGAACGGGAGCTGTCCTGTGCATTGTCTACCATCCTCACTGGCCTCTACCCACTAAATCCCAGTAGCATCTCCAATTATGACAATAAAAATGTCTTCCCACATTTCCACATGTCCCCTGGAGGGACAAGAATGGCTTACCTTGTCTGAGAACCTCAGCTTTAAAGGTTTCTACCTTTAATCCACTGGCCTTGGGAATTCAGCTCTCAGCCTAGATTGTATACTTACCAAGACAGTAAAGGACATTTGAAGAAGAATGAAGTTTCTAATGCAGAAAAAATTCAGCTGACTACTAGATGGGTCTGTTCTCAGGACCCAGAAGGCCACCCCTTTGAGTCTCTAAAGCAATCCTCTCTAGGTGGCCATAGAGCAACCTCCTTGCCCAACTTGAAGATTGTTTTTGCATGGGGATCCTCACTACCCAGAAGTATATTTAAGCTTTTCTATATTTCTGGCAGACTAGTCTCAGTGGGGAAAGGCCAGAGAAAATAGTTTTCTCCCTAGCTTTTGTGTCATAAATCTTTTTTTTCCAGGCTCTGATTCATTTCAGGAAAGTTGACAGTCTGAATATGCACTCCCTTCTGGGGAAACCCTACACTCTATCCATGCATGTGGCCTCACTCTGAACATAAAAGCACAAAAAGTACACATCAAGCAGCAAGTGGGCAGCTTTTTCCTATCTCCTCCTTCTGAATGATATAAATAAGTGGTAACCTTTTAAAATTTGTAACATTTACCAGAATTTTCCCCAGTGGAGGAATTAAACTACGTGATGACAAAGGGTAATATGGGACCAAAGGATGGGACTTACAGGAGAGAGATTTCATGTCACTAGAAGGAAGAAGATTCTGATGTTTGGAGACACTCAAGATGCAATCGGAGGCAATAAGTTTCCAATCCCTTTGGATACTTCAACCAGAAGCTGGAAGATCGTAAAGGAAAATCAGTGCATTGGCTGCATGGTTGTTCAGAGGATGGTTATATGACTTTGGAAGATAACGTGAACATCACACAATATAACAAGTAAAAATTTCAAGAAGACTTTACCCTCAAAAAATTCCCTACTATTTTTGATTCACCTGAATAGCAGGTGCTACTTGAACGATATTCAGATTCATTAACAATCATGAAGAGACAGATTCTATGCCTTATTCTGGCGTGTGTGTGTGTGTGTGAGTGAATTAATTAAACTCATCAGGGGTAATTAACCAGTTTGGAATTATGATTAATTTTTTAAAAAATTATTAGAATTACTGTAGAGATCTTAAAATGGTCAGATTACTACAAATCCATGGCTCTACAGAAACAAGGAGGTGTCTTTATGTGGAGCACAGTAAGGCGCACATCACATGTCTCATTGCCTGTCCTCACCTCTGGGGGTGCTCCTGCTCCTCACCAGTAAGGCCTCTGAGAACAGCATCCCTTCTCTCTGCCAGCAGGCTGCCGAGAGAGAGCCAAGGTGAGCCCTTAAGCAGCCTGCTTAGTGCCCACGCCTGTGGCTTCGAAATCCCTAAGGAGGCTGTGAGGGTGAAGGACTTGGGTAAAGGAGAGAAGGAGGAAGCGGGGGGAGCATGCTGCTCAGAACTTAATAATGAAGGAGGGATGGGTATAGAAGATGAGGAAAGACACCAGTAGGATTTCATTTATATTTGGTTTAGTTCTTGTCTGAGTTAATCGCCGGAGAGGTAGAAGCATTTATTACATTATTTTTCCAACTCTTCTTCCCGCCCCACCTCAGGCTTTTTTTCCTTGAACTCTAGGCCCAGGAATGAGCTTGGCTCTTTTGAACTCTTATCTGCAAATCTTTACAGCAATGCACCATGGAAATCAGCAGTAAAATGTTACTTTCTCTCCTTGCCCTGGGCTTACTTAGTGTTTGTGGGTGGTTGGAAGTTACACAGTGGCTGCCTGAACCATTTCCATCCTATAATATACTATTGATATTTGTTTTCTAGTGACTAGTGGGAAACAAAGTGTTTTTTTGTTTTTGTTGATTTCTCAGACTCTAGAATATTTATTTATCTACTAAAAGGTTAGATTTAGAAAGAGCAATTCTCCCAAAATGCCTGCTCGCAAGATAATTGGCAAGAAGCACAGATAGAAACATCCCACAACAGATTAACAATCAGAAATTTTAAAGCCTTGAGAGGAAAAATGCAGAAGCAGAATTGCTTTTTGTGTCCTTCTTTTTATCTACACTATACCTAGGAACTCTTCATTTTGCCACTAATTTACAGCACTCAACAAAGAGATAATCTTGTGCTTATACATAGCTTCTGATAGCCCAACTGAATAATCAGGCCCCAAACTCTACCCTTGTGCCTGAATTATTGAATTATTCGCCATGGATTTCTGCCTCAACAAGCAACCAGATAATTACTAAATGTTCCTTTTTTTATTTTTTACCCATAAGCATACATGCATTTACTGAATTGGATTAACTAAAACAAAAGGAAATATTTAGCAGACAATTGCTTAAAAGGCACTGGATAATACAGTGCCTAAAGGCCTATGTGAAAGGTCTCTAGACTAAAGAAATTTTCTCTCCCTATGCTTATAAGAAAAGTGAGGCCGGCCCTGAGGAAAAATAATTTTACTTAATAAACTATCAACAATAAACGCACTAGTTTACCCTCCAGTGATTGGAAGATTTTATATTTCAGAGTAAGGGCTATATGTCCTGTGAGGTCTGGCAAAGGCCTGCATCTCTTTCCCAGATGTCACCTAGGAACTCTGGTCATTTATTCAAATGTTATTGGATAGCCACATATTTCTGACTCCTATTTTTAAATTTTCAGCAGAGCTTATGACAAGGTGTTTTGAAAATTCTCAGGTATGATAGTTCTGAAAGATTTTGCTCGTTTCTAAATAAAGTTATCCTCAAAGGATGAAATCTAAATTTGATAACTAAGGTAGGAGTTCAATCCACTTTTGGCCCGGGCTTACCGTGAGGTAATAAGATCCATTGTTTTAGCCAGGATGCAGTAGATAAAACCAGATAAATATTCCATTGACCCAATTAGATTTGAAATTACTAGGGAGCATGAATTGCATTATGGCATTTTTCATATATTTTTGTTTCCCCCCAACTTAGTGACTGAGACTTAGAAGATGCTCAGTAAATATGTCATATATTAATTTCATACTGGCTCTAAAGGAAATTCCAGAGAGGAATTCTAAGTATATTTTTAAGATTTTTAAGGATTGGTGGCATTAGTGGAATAAGTTTAAGACTTTCCAAATTACTTCTATAAAACATTTATGTACATTATCTGTATATGTAAAATGAACTGTATAATTTCACTTATCTGCTAAGCCAGTCTTTATTTTTGGTCACATCTTCTCTGATGTATTTTAATAACAAACAAATACATTCTTTGGCACACTTAATCTGCTCCTTGGGACTTAGCAGCTCAAAACTGAATTCAAATTTGATTTCTATCACTTACTAGTTGTAGAAACTTGGACATCTTACTTACCCTTCCCAAAGTTAAACTAAAGGAGGTAATATGTGTAAAACGTCAAATACAGGTCACAACATTTAGTAATAACTACATGAATCTTAGTTCTTTACTTCATATCAAAATGCATTTTTAAAGACATGTCATTTTATTTCTGTGAAAACTGAAGGTTATTAGAACAAATTCATCTCATCTGTTTATTATAGGGGACCCAGTCATCCTTCTAATTGAAAACACTCTCCTAGCAAAGTTACTGTATGCAGCTGAAAGTAATAAAACTGTATTTGCTTTTAAAACATCCATAATTTTGGCTTTTTGTATGCATTTTATTTTGACCTCTGTATGCCTAATATTTTCTGTGAAATTTTATGTGTTTTGTTGCTACCATATTTTACTGTGTAATTTATTCACCACCAATTCTTCAGAATTGAGGAGGTTTTCTGAAATTAGAATGGAAACTCTCTGAGGTCTTCAGTTTGGGCAGTATCTTATTCTTGAGCTACTACTTGAATACCAACAGGATAATCATTCTGGCAGTGGCTGGCAATGCAGAGACAGACCGATGAGCTGAGCTCTGTGGTTTGAAATGTGTATCCTGAGTTGTTAAGGCTGTTAAATTTAAAGTGTGTGACTTTGGGGCTTCCCTGGTGGCGCAGTGGTTGAGAGTCCACCTGCCGATGCAGGGGACACGGGTTCGTGCCCCGGTCCGGGAAGATCCCACATGCTGCGGAGCGGCTGGGCCTGTGAGCCATGGCCACTGAGCCTGCGTGTCCGGAGCCTGTGCTCCACAACAGGAGAGGCCACAACAGTAAGAGGCCCGTGTACCGCAAAAAAAAAAAAAAAAAAAAAAGTGTGACTTTGGAAAGGATTTGGACAGAATTTGATAGACAACTACTGACCCAGGCATGGAACTCAATTCACCTCTGAAATGAGAAAGGTCCTACTTCTTTCTGGTCCCTCCCGCAGCCCCTGTTCCTCAACCTCATTCCTCCATGTGGTCCAAGAACCAATCACCCAGTGGACAGGTGGTGCATTGAGAATGTGCACAGGGTGAGCTGACTCAGGAGAAACGTCCCCCCTCTTCAGTGGAGGGGTGCCTCCTATTCCATTTCAAGCTGGACTAGAAATCAATATGTCATTATAAACGTATATGGTGCAGGGAGAGACAGGAAGTGGATACACACCCAGGATAAAATTATTTGGAAGCATTAGTTACTTTGAAACGTGCTGCACACCAAGGAGACTTGAACATTTCACAGTGGATTTCTTTGCCTCAATCAATGTCCTTTTTTTCCCCCTCACTTAAAGCAGTTTTATAGACAGGTGTGGTTACTTGCTTGGGAAAAGTTCAAATTCCAGTAACATTTTCTGACTGCTTGTCTAGCTCCCAACCTCTAATTGTTTACTTTTAACTGCAACCCACACCATCTGCCTTGGGGAGAAAACCCTTTGGTAAATTAAAAAAGGGGAAAAAATGAAATGTGTGCTTCAATGCGTCCTGCAAGTAATGGTGTTTTGCACTCAATTGTTTTTCAGTAGCATAACTATCTTGAGAGTAAACCCTTTGATCATGTTCCCAATCCTATCACCCCTTCAAAAAGTGCAATAAGTTACTATGACAAGCATGCAGTGATACCTTAAACTGAGAAAGGGGTCAGAACAAGATTTATGAAATTCTCCTCTAGCTTTTCATACTACATCTCCCTTAAAATATTTTTCTATTTCTTTTAAACTACTTTGAGCCATCCCAACCCAATTCGTCAACTTCCAAGCTTCCTTTTGGGACACGGCTATCTTGCTCACTGTTCCCCTGCAGAAAATTCTTTTTTTTTTTTTCTCCAAGATTCCTCCAATCTTCCATCTTCAAACCTGCTCCAAGTTTAATGAACTGTGTTTTTATAACTGGATGGCCATTCTGAATCTCTTTACATAAGAGAAGTATTTTGCTTTATTTTCCAGGAATGAGGAAACATTTGTGCTGATGCAGCTTCATCCTCTCCTTTGATTGGAGGCTGAAGTTTAGACTTTGGAACTTAAATGCAGTCCAGCTAACCGGTCAATGTGGGGATTGAATATATAACTCTGACCTCATTAACATCATGTTTCAACTAATTGATTGACCTGGTCCTAATCCAGGCTGGCTCCATTCTGCATTCTACTCCAAGTCCCGTTTCTAACATATTTTTAAGGGCTCAGTGGGTGAATATATTTAGGTATTTTACAGAAAAAAATATATTAAGAAGAAATGCAGGTATTTGTTGAAACTGTTTTTTTTTGCTTTACAATGGTGTGTTAGTTTCTGCTTTATAACAAAGTGAATCAGCTCTACATATACATATATCCCCATATCTCCTCCCTCTTGCATCTCCCTCCCATCCTCCCTATCCCACCCCTCTAGGTGGTCACAAAGCACCAAGCTGATCTCCCTGTGCTATGCGGCTGCTTCCCACTATGGACTTATAAAAATGTGCTTTAGGAATGCCTGTTGAGGGCTTCCCTGGTGGGGCAGTGGCTAAGAATCCACCTGCCAATGCAGGGAACACAGGTTCGAGCCCTGGTCCGGGAAGATCCCACATACTGCAGAGCGACTAAGCCCATGAGCCACAACTCCTGAGCCCGTGTGCCACAACTACTGAGGCCTGTGCACCTAGAGCCTGTGCTCTACTACAAGAGAAGCCATCGCAATGAGAAGCCCGTGCACCGCAACGAAGAGTAGCTCCTGCTCGCCGCAACTAGAGAAAGCCTGCGTGCAACAACAAAGACCCAATGGAGCCAAAAAATAAATAAATAAAATAAATAAGTTAAAAAAAAAAGAATGCTTGTTGAAACACTGCTAACCTAAGGTTGCTAATTTTTTAATCTGAACATAGAAGCAAACATTTAAAACGTATATCTGTGTGGTAAAGATTAGCTTGACCTCAGACTTTCCAACCCTTTATCCTTGTTAGTTGGTACAGTTGCTTGCTGTATCAATTCCATCATATATGAGGCAGGGACTTTGGCTATCCAGGTGGATCTAATACTAAATGCAAAATTTAAGATGTGCTATGTTATTTTGTTTGCCTAATTTAACCAACTTTAGAAGTCCATACATTTTAAAGAATTTCACTGCTTAGCAAAAAAAAAAAAAAGTCAGACAAAGACAAATACTGTATAATATCACTTATATGTGGAATCTAAAAAATAAAACAAACTGGTGAATATAACAAAAAAAAGAAACAGACTCACAGATCTAAAGAACAAGCTAGTGATTACCAGTGGAGAGAAAGAAGAGGAGAGGGACAAGATAGGGGTAGGGGAGGTATAAACACTATGTATAAAATAAGCTGCAAGAATGTACTATACAGCAGAGGGACTATAGCTGAAATTTTATAACTGTAAATGGAGTATAACCTTTAGAAATTGAGAATCACTATGTTGTACACTTGAAACTTATATAATATTGTAAATCACCTATACCTCAATTTGAGAAAAGAGAAATTGGGAATTCCCTGGAGATCCAGTGGTTAGGACTTCACGCTCTCACTGCCGAGACCTTGAGTTTGATCCCTGGTCGGGGAACTCAAATCCCACAAGCCACGTGGTGTGGCAAAGAAAAAAGAGAAGAAAGAAATTGACCACTTAACAAATTTCCAAAGATTGGTTTTTAATTCCAGTTTACTCTTGCGTCTTTATACTCACCTATTCATTCATTCATTACTTACTGAGTAATTGCAATGTGGATGGCACTAGGTTAAGAATTTTGTGAAGATCTAGTGTTCCCACTAGATTGAGACATATGCAAACAACTATAACACAGACAGAATATGAGACATCTCACCAGAAAGGCGTAGAGGACTGTGAACATCCATATATGATAAAAGGAAATCCTAGTTGACCAAGAATGACTCCATGGAATGGATTGCCTTGTCCATAATATAAAGAAAAAAAAATTGAGGCATACGCAAAAGGAAGGAAAAGGAGAGAAAACTATGTGAATAAGTCAGAGAGCAGAAGACTCTGGTACAAATGGGACCCACTGGTTTGGTTGGGGAACAGTATAGAGAGAAGTGATTGGTGATAAAATAAAAAATGAGCACTAGATTAATGAGTCTTAAAAATCAGGTTCAGTGTTCTTTAGATGGTAATAGAGAACAATTTAAAAGAATTTTTGAAATTATTTGTTTTATTTGCTTTTTAGCAAGAAAATAATGTATACTGGGATAAAAAGAATCGACTCTGTTAGCCTCATAAAGGCTATTAAATCAATTGAGGTGAAAGGTAAAGAGGTTCTGAATGCGATAGCACAGTAGAAACAAAAAGAAAGGAACAAATTAAGACAGGGTATAATTAAAATTGTAAAGACAACATAGACCAGCTTTCAAAAGGATGAGGTTCAAAAACGAGACAAGCTTCATATTGTTTCAAGAGTGGCACAGAGGAAAAACAGAAAAATGTCGAGGAAAATTAGTTTAAATGCTCTCTCGTTCACATAATCTTCCAATAGAGGTCTGTTCTTAGATCATTCAAATGTATTAAATTGCTTTCAAGTGAAAGGCCATTGACTCTGCAGTCTGATTGCTTCAATATGAAAACTGACCATCCACTGGAGCAAGAGATGTCCACCTGGTCCCCAGGGCAAGCTTTGTAAAAGGTCAATCAAAGGCACTTGTGTTTTCAGCTTCACAGCAGTGATCAGTGTTGGCTTGCAGGCTTTACAGAGCTGGATATTTTATAAATCATATTTATCCAAGAACTCTATGCACAAGTCTTGTACTAGATGAGAGTCTCCGCCTCCAAGAAGCTCATTGACCAACGGGGAAAGAGACCATCTCTCCTTCATCTCCTTCACTTTATTTTACTTCCTCACTACTTTATCAGTCTGTAATCCTTTGCAATCTGATTTTTGTCCCCACTCTTTAGCTGAAACACCTATTTTCAGTTATGTCAATATAGTCACCACATTGAGTAGGTTCTACTGGATTCTCATTGACTTCCCTCTAATCTGTGGTATTTGAAATTACTGATCACCTTCCTGGCCTCAGATCTGCTTCCTCCTGGACTCATCACCCTTCTTCCAGCATTTTAAGTAAAAACACACACAAGACAAATACACGCTTATTTTCTTTTGCTCTCCCATTGATCTCTGTGGCACTTTACTAGTTTTTCTGACAATTATTTTCCTTTCCCATTCTTTCTCTGACCTTCCTCCTGTCTTTAATCCTTTTAGTATAGGTTACTGCTAGATTTTTTTCCCCTGAATCCTTTTGTCCCCTTTTAAGTGGTCATTTCTTTGTTGACTTCATCTACCCTTACAGGTGAACTCTCTCTTTTTTTTACCCCCAGTTCTATTAAGATATAATTGTCATATAACGCGTAAGTTTAAGGTGTATAATGTGATGATTTGATACATGAATATGTTGTAAAATTATTACTACAAGAAGGTTAGTTAACAAATCTATCAGTGCACATAATTACCATGTTTTGGTTGCTGTTTTTGTAGTGAGAACATTTAAGACCTAATCTCTTAGCATCTTCCAGGTATACAATACAGTATTGTTAACTATAGTCACCAGATTCAACAGTTAAACATCTTACAGAAACAAAGGAGCACTCAGAGCTCTTGGCAATAGTTAAGTAGTTTGTGAAAGATTGAGTGTGAGAGGGAAAATGGATAAAATAGGCAAGACCAGACCCTGGGAGAACTTCTGTCAGAGTAAAAGCATAGACTGTATCCTGTAGGCAAAGGAGAACAATTAAAGCTTTTCAACAGGGTGATGATAGCATTACATTTGTTTGTTTGTTTTAGAAGGACCATACTGTAGCATAGTGGAGAATATTCAAAGCAAGAATGACAAATAGCTTTCAACTAGCCGTTAATTGGCACTGTGTTGAGGAGGATTCTGAGGCTACGTTCAGGCTAAGGTGGAAAAAGGCCATAATTATGTACCCAGGTATGGCTGTTATTCCGGGGACAACTTCCAAAAAACATGTCTCCTGTCACTGTGTCATTTCCAAAAATATATATCTGACTTCTCCATTCAATATATATGAAATATGAGGTATATGGAGGATTTAATGGAAATAGAGGTCAGGGAAGATTCAGCTTCCAAGAGAAATAAGATTTTTCTCCATTGTTAAAAATGACTGTGGCTGTCAAGGGCACAGTAGTGGAGAAATGCAGATAATATGCTCTATGTTTGCCATCAAAGAGCTGGCAAGTGAAGCATGACCAGGAGAACAATGGGAGAAGCAGTTAGGAGTGTGTTGCTGAAATCCAAAATGGAAATGAAGAGGTTCTAAACTAAGTTCATGTCAGTAGTGCTGGAGAGAGGAGGATGGATTTGGGTGACATTAAGGATGTAATTGAAATCATTGACAGAACCATGGAAGCACAATCATTTCATTGGCAGGTGGAAGAAGAGCTCATTAAGAAAACTGAGAATGAGGGTCGTATCTAGAGGCCTAAGAAAAACAGAGAGACAGTGGTGTCCCCAAAGGCCAAGTCCAGTTCAGGAAGAATAAAAAAACACCTTGCAGAGAGGAGAGGTAGGGGATGGCTAAAAGTTGTCCATTGAATTTAGCTGCTAGGATGATTGATGTTGGAAAGAACAGTTTCAGTGTACAAGTCGGAGGGGAAACCACGTTAAGTGTTTTTATTTCCTCACCTCCCATTCACCCTTTTCAAGAAGCTGAGCTATAATAGCATGGAAAGTGAAGCCACAGCAAACTTAAGGTCATATCCCCTTTTTGCAGTGTTTTTCAGGTAGAAGAGGTTTGAGCATGTTTATAAAGGAGAGACATATGTGGGAGGGGGGGACATAGAAAGAGGAAAGTGCCTGAACTCCGAGAGAAGTGAGAAAATCTCGGAAACGGAAGTGTTGTGGCCATCAAGGATGGCCATCAAGGATGTTGTGGCCATCAAGCCATCAGTCACTGTAGCCGCCTGCCCTCTACTCTGTACCCTGGGAAGATTCAGGAGGGAGAAGAAAAGGATGCTGGCCCTAGATAGTTAAGGTGCATATCAAAGGAATGATTTCAATGAGCCCAGACTCTTACATCTTCCCATATATAGAAAAGTGCTAAATTCATTAACTTGACATGTCTGGTTTTTCTTTAATTAACAGTAATTTTTTGATGTTCCGACTACCTGGTTTTTGTTGCAAAACTCCTATATATCCTGATTCCTCCCTTACCTCTTCGGAGCAGTCCCTCAGAGTTGTCTGAGAGGTAGCCTCCTGGGCTTAAGTTCTCATCAAGCCCACTGAATAAAACACAATTCTCAACTTTTAGGTTGTACATTTTTTTTTCAGTTGACAGAATAAACAGTAAAGTAGGTGTGGATACAGATTCATTTGTAGGTGTTGGGGGGGAAACTGCGGGAATTCAAATTCATAGATTCATTTTATTTGGTCAACTAGGTTCATTTCGTGAGGCAGAGATGGTGTCGAGGACTTCAGAAGAATAATGATACTTGTACTGAATGTTATAGTAAATTAGGGCAGGTGACTAGCAACAAGTAAAAGATCGTTTGAGAATTTCTGAAACTGTACCGTGTTGTTCAGATGAAGTTCTTCCTTGGTCGTTCTCTTAGTATGATCAAAACCTGTTTGGAACAGTGCTAGAAAGAGAGGTCTGCTTTACCTGCTGGTTCTTGGGTTTGTTGCCTCTACAGAGATGGGGGAGGAATGCTACCCAGGGCATCAGGTGATTATTTCTCAATGAATCCCTGAAGCAAGTCTTGGGAACTGAGTCCATGATGATAGTTCTTCCAGCTTTACATAATTCTTAGAGCCCATCTAATTATCCTACCAGATTCCTGTAGAGCCTAATTAGGAGGTGTTCTCCATTGGGTAAATAGCATCAAATCTATATAATCAGCTTGGACTTTGTACCTCATTCTATGAAGCTATATTTTTTCTAGGTGCCTCAAAACTGAAAGCTTCAGTCTTCAGGTTGGTCTTGTTCTCATTGACCACACACATCTTTCCGCAGTAAAAATCCATGAGTTTCCTCCTAAACTGATTAATATTACAGCAGTGAGCAATTCTACCCCAGGGCAGAAAGCCAGTAGGCTATTTCTGATAACTTACTCAGCATGATCTGTTTCGGATGTGATGAGATAGCCTGCTTGACTCCATAAGCTGTCGAACCACAGCTGGGGTTTACAGATCCCAAACGGCAAGGTAGTACCAATGACTATAAAGTTTGTGTTTGACAGACTTGAGAAGTGCACACCAGGGAATCTATGATGACTTGTAACTCTTATGGAATGTGGCTGGTTGATTCTTTAAGGTATAGGTCCCAATGGCTTGACATTTTAATTATACACCCACACAGACCCACACATAAACACGCATGTGTGTATAAATACATACAATAAATAATTCAGAGTTTGGAAAACTTCTTAGTTCATGTATGCATATTGCTCTCAGAGGAAAGGGAACCAGATTTAAGCTGAGATGAGAGGGTGGTCTAACCAGTGTCATCGCTGTCAGCCTCGCAGGGGCCACTGCTATTGATGACCACGAATGGACTATGTTGCTCTAGGTCCTGATTTGGTTTGCTGAAAGTTTGACTTGGTATAGATTCACATGCCATTATTAACGGGTATGAAATCCCAAATGCTCTGAAAATCAAAAGTGGTTTTATAAATATGGGCAAATTCATTCGGTGGCAAAACTTGACTTCAGTAGATGTGATTTTATCAAGTTTCAATTTTCTCACTTAATATGAGTGTTTTCCTGCAGAAATATTAGTTTTGTGGTTACAGGGTGCTCTATCCCCATACCCTGATCAGGGAGTTCCATATTATATGCACTGTTGTGTATAACTTATGAAATCTGAAAAATTCTGTATAGTAAACACTTTATCCCCGAGGATTTCAGATCGGGAATTGAGAGGCTGTACTTAAGTCTATCTTGTGAAAATGTGACTGCTATTTGCCTGCACTAAAGTTTAGTGACATTTTGATGATCTTTTCACCTTTATTTTCTATAACTCAGTGATTTGCAAACTTTAGTGCACGTTGGAATCACCTGGAGATCTTTAAAAACTACTGAAGTCTGTCTCCTACCCCTAGACATTCTGATTTAAGGTGGGGTATGAACTGGGTGTCAGCATTAAAGACTGCTCAGGTGATTCTAGTGCAGAGGGAAGCTTGGCGACTACTGTTCTAACCTAGTGCAGTTATTTCTGGGGATGTGAATGTCAGTGGAGCTGAGCCTGGACACCCTAAGATGCTTCATGACACTTGAGTTAAACTGTACTGCGTAGATGCTACTGCTGTTAGAGCACCACAAGATGTTTTGCTATGTGATGCATTTTGCTTTCGTTCTTTTGTGTGGGGCTTTCTTTGCTACAATATCACCATTTTATATCACTGCAGCACAAAGACCCACAACTTTCCAACCTCATTATACATTGGATACTTTAGTCATTTGAAAGAACTAGTATGATAACTAGAGGTAGCTACACACAACCTCCAAAATAATCTTCCGACAATCAACTGATATTTAATTACGTAACAGCTGGTTTTTGTTCTTAAAATTAAATGATCATTATGAAAGCAGCACATTTTTTAAAATGTTGCCCCATTAGTGTCCTGGCTATTTACCAACAAAGGATATTCTTTTCTAATATATCCTAAGTCCAACTGCACCCAATCTAGGTTGTGAGTGCTTACAAATGAGAAAAACGAAAGAAAAGAAAAGGAAGAATTCAAGAAAGCCTGGGTGTTAGCTGGATTTCCAGTTGGTTCTCGGTTATGTCTCTGATTTATTCACTTGTACAAACTTAATAACTTCAGAGTTAGTGCCTTTCCAGCTGCATGTTACCTATGCCAACTTTATAAAGATAAGGGGAGATTTATTTGATTAAATGAAGTATCTAGAACAAACCGGACTTCAAGAATGAAAGGACTACACTTTCAGGGTTAAAAATGGGAATGTAAAAGCACACAGATTTTACACTGTAAAGAACTGAGAAACTTTTAAATGTGTTTCAACTGATGCAGAAGGCAAATTCTCCTCGTTGGTGACTGAGTTATAATGTCACAAATTCACTTCTGTCTGTGGAAAATCTGTTTTTACTGTTAAAGGAGGAAAATGAATTAGTGATAAGCTTTGTCAGCAGGGAGCCTGTGGCAGTCATTTTCCTGAGGGAATAGTGGCTAAAAAGTATACATTTAGTATTGGTCACAACTTCAAAGAAAATAACTAGCTTTCACCGCTGACTACGCTAGTTCTGTTACCTAGAGCTTCAAAACCAGAGTTTGTTTTTCAAAGCAGATGCTGTTTTTCTCAGCATTTTGTATTGCTGGCCATCCAAACAGCGATTAAGGCCCAGCCGGCTTCAGAATTTGTGACGCAGTATAGTGAGAATCGCTCCTTTAGTAAGCCAGCTTTCTCCAAGAGGTGATTTTTAACTTGTTTTGCTTACCTAGAAACTGGAGTTCTGGCTGCCATTGTCAATTGGAGGCCACCAAGAAGAGAGAAAATTTTCTGCTGATTAAGGAGGATCTTTTATTGGGGATATCATAATAGGCACGCAAGGATTGCTTAAGAATGACCAGGCCCATCTTGTGGAGTGAACTATGAAGTTAACTATAAAGTAAACTGAAGAATAAATACATATTTACAGCTGCAAATGGTATGCTTGCGTTTTCAGTGTTAGTATCCAATCCTGCCTCGCTTTGAGAGAGAGAAATGGAATTTATGCTCTGGGACTATTTGGACCCTCCTTTAATTTTTTTTTTTTCTAATTTTTAAAAATTGAAATATAGTTGGTTTACAGTGTTGTGTTAATTTCTGCTGTACAGCAACGTGATTCAGTTATACATACATATATACATTCTTTTTTTATTCTTTTCCATTATGGTTTATCTCAGGATATTGAATATAGTTCCCGATGAAAACTATTTGTTTTAAATCTTTCTCATCTTCTTGGCCTCTCTGCTGATTGTTCTCTGTTCCCTAAACTTGCCTGCCCTGAAATAATTGTTTTCTTGTATGGAGGCTTATGGACCACTTTCAGGGAGTTCTTTCTCTGCAGTTACTCCTAATTCACGTGACATCAACTGTTTCTGAATCCACAGCTGCTGCTGTTTCTAATGGCTTTTACACAGACAGGCAGTGCTGATAGTTGTTTACAGTCTGTTGTCCTGGGGGCGACTTCCTTCTTCCCAGAGTGTGCTACCTGTCTCAGGGCTGGGTCCGCCAATCACCCCATTCCATCCTGCCCTGGGCTGGACTACGGTGGTGTGAGAAACTTTTTACTTCACACGCCACTAGGGGAGATGTGTGGGCCAGGGATGGGGGGGGGATTGGAAGCTGCCAGTCTCTGTTGCATTTTTTCAGAAAGGCGCTCCTCCTGTCCACAGTATAGCACTATCAAATGTAATCCCACCACCCATGCTCCTCCACCCCAGCACACAACAAACCCAACAGAATCAAGTCTTAGGCAGCTCAGGACTTGAGATTTGTTGATGTAACAATTTCACTCTGAGTGAGAAACAGCAACACAGATAATAGATGCTGAAGATGGAGAACCTCAGTATCCAGATGTGGCTGTGCAGCCCAATGTTTAAAAGTCCAGTCACGAGCACTGCCACTGTTATTCATCCAAGAAATGTTGATAATGTTTCATTTTGGGCCAGTTGCTGGGAATTAAAGGTGACCACGATGCTCTCCCTGCACCCAGGGAGTCTCCTTCAGGGGTCCACACTCTACTTTGATCACAGCTCACTTTGCAGTGGTGTGCCTTCTGGGGTAGTCATATAAAACTCTCTTCTTTGGAGAGTATCATAATTAAGGGTATCTATCACTTGGCCCTGGTGCAGCTCCCTGGAACCTAAAAGTCCCATATGTTAAACATGGTTACTAGCTCCAGATTCCTGGGTCCTAGGTCCCAGAAAAAAAGACACTTACCAATGCGTTCATGCAAGGGAAATTGGGTTTCCTCTATTACTTTCAAAGCCTTTTTTTTTTTTAAACAAGAAAGAAATCTGACCAGGAAGGCAATTTGGCAGTACTCTTTTTCTTGAAAGCAAGCAAAGAAAATAAAGAAAATATGAGAAACATTGTATAAACCCTAATGCTGTGTATGGTGGGTATGTAATAGATGTTGAGTTAAACATCTGAGGGGTGCTGTGTGCACTGTGAAGGGCTCCTGCCTAGTAAGTACAGCTGATTAATTGATAATTATTTGATAATTAAGTATTTCCTTCTAGATGTTATTGATCATATGGAGCTGTTTACTCACACTCAACACTTAAATCTCTCTAGCCAGATTACATAGTTGTAGTATCAGATCCATGAGTGGCCAGTATTATTACTGTATGTTCATACCAATATTTCACTCTGTGTCTTACCGGAATGTGGATGTGTCCAAGATAGATCTTGGCAGTAGAGCTAGAAATTGGTAATAAAAGATAGGAATGCTGGTGTCCAGGCTCTCTTTATAACCCAAGATCACACACCAGGCTGTCCTCAGAGCTGCGGGAAATGTGATGAGTGAAATAGACTTTGCAGTGGTGCTGTTTGACTCTAATTTTCCACAGCTACGTAATAATGCCCTCAGTTCTGAACATTGTACAGTAAAAGGCAGGAAAAAATAACCCTAGAGGTTTTTATTTTACCTTCAATTTTTTGGGAAATTTTTTGTGCTTAACATAACAATGATAACTCTAAGTCAAAGCATTTCCTTGGGATTTAATGACTAGATGGGGTTAATTGAGGATGGGTAGACCAGCTTGTGACAAATACACCAGGATCGTGAGGGATTGAATATTATCCTATAAAATTAGGAAATATCAAGCATCTATGTTCAGAACTATATGTCTCACAGCAAGCTGATTCAACACATTAACTAGTACGTTACTGAAAACTCCAGCAGGATGGGGGCTATCCTGATTTTGGTGGAGTTGGAATACGTAATCAATTAATCCATATTAATAGGGCAGTACAGCTCTTAACCAGGAATGCCTTTTCTACCTCACTTCTTTTTACCATTCTGCTCCACCAGAAGTTAAATAAAAGTTCTTAGCAAGGTTCAAACTACTTTTATCAATCAGCTCAGAAACACCAAATCTCTGTTTCCTCCTCCATCTGTTTTAGTTTTCTAGGGTTGTTGTAACAAAATGCCACAACCTGGGTGTTTAAACAACAGAAATTTATTCTCCCTCAGTTCTGGAGGCCAAAAGTCTGAAATCAAGTTATCAGTAGGGGTGTTTTCTTCGGAGGGCCGTGACGGGAACCTGTTCCACGCCTCCCTCGCAGCTTCTGGTGGTTTGCTGGCAATCTTAGGAGTTCCTTACCTTGCAGATGTTACCCTGACCTCCTCTGCCTTATGTTCACATGGGCTTCTCTCTGTGTCTGTCTCTGTGTCCACATTGATCCTTTTTATTAAGGGTGCCAATCATATTGGTTAGGACCACACTAATGGCCTAATTTTAACTTTATTATATCTGTAAAAACCCTATTTCTTAATAAGGTTGCATTCTGAGATACTGGGCTTAGGACTTAAACAAATCTTACTGGTTGGAACAAAATTCAACTCATAACACCATGTATCCAGCATTCTTAGGACTTAAACACATCTTACTGGTTGGAACAAAATTCAACTCATAACACCATGTATCCAGCATACTTAGTCTCTGATCTGATCTACCTGATGTTAGATCATAGGCAGAATATTAATGTAACTCATTAGATCCCATGGGTTTCTGGGGGAACAGGGATTAGCTAATTGGTGGGTAAACAATGCTTTCTCCTTCCCTCTCATCAGGTTAGACCATCCCTAGAAGATGTGGTGCCCAGGACAATGCAGTACTTGATCTCATTCAGAGATCATGCTTGTACATATGGACATGTACAACTCCCAACACACACACACACACACACACACACACACACACACACACACACATACACATCTAAGGAATCTGTGTAAAAATAAATATAGAGGGCAAACCCTAAAAAGAAATAGCAAGAAGCAGTGACACGCCACACATACTATACAGTAGTCCCCCTTATCAACAGGGGATACATTCCAAGACCCCTAGTGGATTTCTGAAACTGTGGACAGTACTAAACACTATATATACTATGTTTACTCCTATACATGCATACCTGTGATAAAGTTTAATTTATAAATCAAGCACAGTAGGAGATTAACAACAATAACTAAGAATAACATAGAGCAGTTATAACAATATACTGTAATAAAAGTTACGTGAACGTGGTCTCTCTCTCTCTCTCAAAATATCTTATGGTACAAATTTAATGCATTTTCCATCTTAAGTAAGCACTTATCGAGCACCGTGGCTGTAACTTTTGCAGTCTGAGATGCAACAGCAAAACTAGCAGGACTTTCTTTTTCCCTCTTCACAATTTCATGGATAGACGATTTGTTCTTACCTTAGAGCTTGGTGACTTCAGCGTATTATTTTTTTCTTTCCTTATCAGGTCAGGAACTTTACGACTTCTCTTTGGCAGATCTGAATTGCCAGCCAAATCACTATTCTTGCATTTTGGGGCCATTATGAAGTATAATAAGTGTTCGTTGAATACAGCACTGTGGTACTGTGGCAGTCAATCTGATAACCAAGATGGCTACTAAGTGACTAATGGGCTGGACAAAGGGATGAGTCAAGTCCTGGGTGGGACAAAGCAAGATGGCATGAGATTTCCTTACGCTACTCAGAATGGCATGTGATTTAAAGCTTATGGATATTTTATTTCTGAAACTCTCCATTTAATATCTTTGGATCACAGTTGATGGGGTTAACTAAAACAGTGGAAAGGGAAAATCATGGATAAGTGAGGACTACCGTATGAAAAGACAAAATTCCTTGCCAGGAGAGCCTAGTTATTATACAAGTTCTATGTATACAGGCAGACTGCATTTTATTGCGCTTCACAGATATTGGGTTTTTTTTTTTTTTTTTTTACGAATTCAAGGTTTGTGGGAACCCTGCATCAAGCAAGTCTATCGGCCCCATTTTTCTAACAGCATTTGCTCATTTAGTGTCTCTGTGTCACATTTTGGTAATCCTCGCAATATTTCCGACTTTTTCATTCTTATTATATTTGTCATGGGGACCTGTGATCAGTGATCTTTGATTTATTATGACAACTCCCTGAAGGCTCAAATGATGGTTAGCACAGTTTAGTAATCAATTATTTTAAAATTAAGGTATGCACAGTGTTTTTTATATATAATGTTATTGCACACTTAGTAGACTATGGTACAGTGTAAACATAACTATTGTATACACTGGGAAACCAAAACATCCGTGTGACTTGATTTATTGAGATACTCACTTTATTGCAGTGGCTTGGAACAAAACCCATGATACCTCCAAGGTCTGCTTATAGCTGAAAGCCTGTGTCTTTTGGTACACAAGCTGGTAGATTCACCTCCTTCTCCTTCACGGACTACCCAGCCCTAATGATCTAGCCCAGGGAGCATCTTAGGAAAACCTTCAGTTTGTTGGACCCACAAGGTAATTACTTATGGTTATGATAGTACTTCTTCAGGTTGACAGTTTGGGGCAAGGCTCATAAATGCCTACAGCTCTGAGTGCAGTGATTAGGAAGGTGGGAAGAACAGTGGAGCAAATGCTGTTATTATTGCTGATTTGGTTTTCTTTCAAATGCAAAAGTTCCTCTAGAGGAATCTTTAAGGATACCAAATATGTACTAATAAGCCGCCTATGTACCAAAGGTAATGAGTGTAATATGCATGGAAATTAAGTTTTTCCTGAGGTGGAAATTACATTTTAAAAGAACTGGTAATCCTTTATGAGTAATGATCCATGAGCTATGTTTTCAAAAGGTATGTTCTTTGAAGTAGTTGTGCCCATGTTGTACACACAGAGGGAAGCAAGCTTTTGAAGTTGTATCTCTGCTGTACAAGCCCTGCAGTCCTTTCCAGTAGGTGGGCTTCCTCTGCATTGTACCTACTTAGCCTTAGCTACATCCTCATCTCTTACAAGGATGCTGCTGAAAATGGCTGAACCTGAGGAGACACCTGGTGGAGAAGGGAAGTATTCTTCTCTCATATCTTATACTTATTTCTTTTCCAGTAATATTTCAGATGATAAGAGCTCAAGGTAATGTCACAGAATCTTTTTTTTTTTTTTTTTTTTTGCGGTACATGGGCCTCTCCCTGTTGTGGCCTCTCCCGTTGCAGAGCACAGCCTCCGGACGCGCAGGCTCAGCGGCCATGGCTCACGGGCCCAGCCGCTCCGTGGCATGTGGGATCCTCCCGGACCGGGGCACGAACCCGTGTCCCCTGCATCAGCAGGCGGACTCTCAACCACTGCGCCACCAGGGAAGCCCTGTCACAGAATCTTTGTATTTGCTTCTTAGCAGTCTAGAGTTGTGAAGCAATTATACAAGCAGTAAAAAAGATGCTGCGCTAATTTAACCTCCTTATAGTATAGCTTAGATGCTATGAGTTTAATTATTATTTATTCACTCATCTACTTATTCATAGGTGCATCAGGGAAGCAGAGGTCTTGGTCCCTGTGGAAAGCTCTTATACTGAGCTATGGCGGCAGGCCATATAGTCATCGAGAGCAGTGTAGTCGCATGGGACTGAGACCACATATAAATGCTAAGTGTCAGGTAAGCAGAGAATAGGTGACTAGGGAGAACTCATAAATGGATGGAGTAGAAGTGGGGTTTTAAATAATTAGATTTGACAACAAGTTTCTACTATATAGCACAAGAAACTATACTCAATATCCTATGACAAACCATAATGGAAAAGAATATATATATATATAAAATATATATGTATATATATTATATATATATATAACTGAATCGCTTTGCTGTATAGCAGAAATTAACACATTGTAAATCAACTATTCTTCAATAAAATAAAATAAAGTAGAAGATTGGTTGAGCAGAGAGGGAGAAGCAGCCATTAGAACTGAGGGTATGTTTCTCAAAAGATAATATGTATGAATGGTGGGTGGGAAGGACTCCAGCCTGTCTGTAGCAGAGAATATGTTAGGGAATAACGGGAGATAAGTTGGACTAGCTCGGTAAGGTACAGTTTACTAGAAGAAAGTTTCTTAGCCTCATAACTGAAAAGCTATCTAGCCTCAGATGCTATGTGCACTAGGCAATCTGGCCTAATGGAATATCAGTAGTTTTGGAGTCAAGACCTTTTGAGGCTGAGACTTAGAATTGGCATACCATTGCTTCACTCTTGTTCAGTTGGCCAATACAAGTGATAAAGACAAAGTCAGACTCAAGGGATGAAAATAATCTTCACTCCTTTTGTTAGAGGAACTTAAAGTCATGTGGCAAAGGGGACTGATACAGGGAAGGGTGAGGAATGCAATTCCCTTAAATTCCTAACCATATTGTCCTCATCTCTAAAGCAGAGTAACAACGTCTGTCCCTTCACCTCAATAATTATGAGGATAAATATAATAATTCATGTATGCATAAGTTTTTACTCAGCAGTAAAGCATGATGCAAAGTAAAGGACAATTATTTTGCATGTGCTTCTATTCTGTCCCTTTAGCAAAAATATAAAATCCTTTTAAAGTCCACCTGCTGCCAAGCCTCCAATGCCATCCTCTTACTCTAGCATGAGCTCTGTATAGAATGTCTTCCCAATGAGTGCTTCCTAAAGACATGTAGGATGCAGGTTTCTACAATGACCTTGGATGTGTCCAGAAGAATAACTGGAAAAAACAAAAATCTTGTAAGTTGCTGATGCTTTCTTCCTAAATGTTCAGACGATGCAGGAGATATGCTACCCATCAGAGTAGTCCTCTTGAACCCATCTCTCCCTGGAGTGACAGTGTTCTTACACTGCCCACTCCACACACCCTTGTTATTTCTCCTTTATGCCCAAAGCAGTAATGGGTAAGACAGCTGGCTTGGGTTCCAGGTGTAGACAAATGGAAAGAAACTAAGACTGATGTTGAAT
This sequence comes from Monodon monoceros, assembly GCF_005190385.1. Lineage (NCBI taxonomy): Eukaryota > Metazoa > Chordata > Mammalia > Artiodactyla > Monodontidae > Monodon > Monodon monoceros. Next base: position 7,047,496 of record NW_021703773.1, on the reverse strand, counting down.
GTTCCTTTTTTCACCATTAAGCTCTAGTTAAAAGTGAATTAAACTCCCATACGTGTTCAGAATGTTGTTCATAGTTATTCATGTACATGTTCAGAGTTATTAATTCATTCAAAACTTACTGACTCCTGAGGGCAAAGAGTATAGAACTCAGCATTATTTAGGGTATAAGATAATATGTTACTTTCACATTTGGGCAGCTTCAACTCCAAGGCATGAAAGATCCTTAGGAAAGCAAGTTAGGAGATGTCAGTGGTTTTTAGTCATCTGGATTAATACAGATTTTCTGCAGCAAGACATATGTTCATTAAATGACTCAGCTTAATCAAGGTTGGCTTAAAAGGAAGTTGGACTCTTCCAGATAATAATCAGCTATTCCAATGGGGACAGTGGTGAAGGGAACAGAGTTTCACATATCTGCTATGAACTCCGGTTCCTAAATTCACAGCTAATTCTCCAGAGAGATTTTGTGGCAGAGATTTAAACCGGGGGAGCCATGGATATTAATATAATCTGAGATTTAAAAGATGAAAGAAGTGACCAAGGTTATTCATATTTGAAGTCTGTTCAAAGCCCAAGCCATGTGGAGAAGTTCAGGCACTGAAAATGAAAGAGGAAACAGCAACTAGAAAGAGGCACATTTTGCCACTTTCCGTGATTCTTTTCCACTCCTAGTGACTAAATCTAAAGGCATTTCCACATTAAGTTAAGCTTCAGAATGGTGTTTGTCTGCTGTAGAATTGAGCTAAATTCCTTTAAAGGCAGAGACACTATTCAGGCTGCTCAAATGTTTTGATTGGATTAAAATACAAACTTTTGGAAACAAATCTATTTACAGTCCAGGGAATCCTTCAGGTGTGCATGGTTTTTCTCTCTCCCAAGTTCCTTTTTTTTTTTCTTTGAAAGTAGTGCCTTGCAGCTCCTTTTTCCAAGATAGAAAAAAAAAAAAAATCAATGATCAACAACAGTCCAGCACTCAAGAACAGCCCAGAAATAACAAATCAGCCTGTGTGTGTGGCAGAAGAGGACAGCGTATGTGGTGAGAAGAGAGCTACCATTTCAGACTTCCTAGGGGCAGTTATAAGGATCAGTGCAGAAAACATGGTTGGAAAAAGGTGAGGCAAACGCCAACATCACCTAGAGTCACGAAGACCCTGGAACTTGTCTTCAGCTGACTTGCTTCCGCTCGCTCTTTGTGGCCAGCTCTGCTGTCCTCCTCATCTCCTAGGCACTGGGCAGATCTCCTTGACTCTTTACTATAGCGTGGGGACGGAGGATCAGCCAGCTAAGAGAGAGGAGGTAATGACAGCAGATGCCTGCCATGGAATTCTTCCAGTATGAGTGGCTGGAAGCTATGGTTTTATTGCAAACAGCAAAAAATAAATTTTTTTAAAAATTTATGTTTCTTGCAGGAAATGGAAAAAACCTAGACTTGGAAGTCAAGTAGCTGTGGCTTATTTTTTTTTTAATCACTTTCTTGGGATATACTTGACATACAAAAAAGCTGTCTGTATTTGATGTATACAACTTGTTGAGTTTGGAGATAAGTATGCCTCAGTGAAATCATGATTACGACCTATGCCATAAACATATTTATCACCTTCAAAAGTATCTCCCCACCCTCTTTATTTCTTCTTCTTATTTGTGCATGTGTGATAAGAACACACTATAAGATCTACCTTCTTAGCAAACTTTAAGTGTTTAATATAGTACTATTAGCTGTAGGCTCTTTGCTGTATAGTAAGTCTCTAGGATTAGTTCACCTTGCATAATTGAAACTTTGTAGCTGTGGTTTATAATCCAGGCTTACTAGCTCAGCCTTAGACTAGTGTCTGAACTCCTCTGTGTCTGTTTTCTCATTTATGGGAAATAAAGAGAATTACATCAGGTAATATATATATAAATAACCTAGCAAGATGGCTTGAACAGAATAGGCACTTATTATGCCAGCACCAGGCATGATATGAGGAAAACAAGAGGCAATTTGCTTTGTTAATTATTCATATGAGGATTTAGAGCCTACTAAAGGCAAGAGTGCCACGTGGCTTTGCGTGCCGACTCAATGATTGACAGTATCTGACTGAAGAATTGGGATGAGAATGATTTTGAGAAAGGGCTCATAAGAAATTATGTTGTGTTGGATTTTTGCAGTCTGTTGTGAGTGAGGAAAGAGAGAATGGGGGCAAATACGCCATGTGCTTACTATTTCTGGGTAAGCAACAATACACAAATAAAGACAACATATATGTCCCATCTTCATGAATCACACAGCCTAGTGGCAGATAAATACCAATGAACTAAGTGTTAGAGAAGCTGCTCTCCTCTCTAGTGCCCTAATAATCTGGGTAGATGGCTTTTAGAGTGTTATTCCAGAAGGTGTTACTGAAAGTTCCTTAAAGGGATGATTCTTGAGAAATGACAAAGAGCAGTTAGTCGTGTGGCTGGTGAAGGAAAAGCAGCATATATCCCTTACAAGAAGAACCAACACAGATGAGACAGCGCCATGAGAAACCACAGCAGGAAGGTGAAGAGCATGGAGGCTTGTAAATTTGGACAGCAGCATTTGTATGGGGAGGCGGCTGCAGGTGGGATAGCTGAGATAGGCAGGCTGTGTACCACGTTAAGCTCTATTAAGGTACTTTTATCAGCTCTACTTAAGGGTGGTGGCCGGGGGTGCAGTACAGTTCATGGCTCCAAGAATTTCCATTCATAAGCATCATAAACAATTTCCTTGGCATGTTGAAACTTTAAAACTGATGAGATGCTATAAATTTTTATGTGCAGTTTCACCCTCCTGCCATGATCTGTGCCATCTCAGCAATGGGGTAAGTTCTAAGGTGAAATAAAATTGTGTGGACTTGCAGTTTATTGCTCTGATAGGTTGTTACTGTCATTAGTATAGGCAAAAACAATGGGAAGTAAGGATTTCTAGTGGACAGCTTTTCTTCATTTGGTTCCTTGGACTGCTCTGTCCTTTCTTCCTTACTAATTATTCTCTAATGCCCTTGGGAAGCCTGTACCAATTTCTTCTCAAAGAATTAACCACCCCTTTCTCCGTGTACACAAAGAGCACTGCTTATAACTCTGTCATGGTCTTTATTCTATTCAGCCAGAATCTTGTTCATTTTTTTTCATATTTGTAAGCTGCTGGAAGACTGTCAGATCTGTTCTGTAAACTTCTGGAAGACAAGGACCAGAGCTTATTATCATTGTTACTCTCACAGTATTCAGCCCAGTGCTGAGCACATAGCAGGTGCTCGATAAATATGTGACCAAGAGAACTAAATGATGAGTGCTATATGATGGTTGAAGTTTAATCATCATCGTAATGGAATTGGATGCAAGCTTGCACTATAGTTCATAAAGCTGTGCTTCTAAGTACTTGCCATATTATCAAGTAATTTGTATTCCAAAAATAGATTAAGGAACAAAGGCAATAATGAGTTAAATCAAATTTATCTGACATAAAAATTAAATATAAAGCAACTTATGACTACGATTTTAGTTACCACCATAGCATATTAATATATATATATATTTTTGCGGTACGCGGGCCTCTCACTGTTGTGGCCTCTCCCTTTGCGGAACACAGGCTCCGGACGCGCAGGCTCAGCGGCCATGGCTCACGGGCCCCGCCGCTCCGCGGTATGTGGGATCTTCCCGGACCGGGGCACGAACCCGTGTCCCCTGCATCGGCAGGCGGACTCTCAACCACTGCGCCACCAGGGAAGCCCGCATATTAATATTTTAAACCAAACATAGCCTCCAATAGACACTTTGAGATTGTCAATTCTTGGGGTAAAATTCTCCTGGTTATATAACAAGTGTCTTTTGATGGACATCAAAGAATAGCAATGTCTCGGGCTTCCCTGGTGGCGCAGTGGTTGGGTGCCCACCTGCCGATGCAGGGGACGCGGGTTCGTGCCCCGGTCCGGGAAGATCCCACGTGCCGTGGGGCGGCTGGGCCCGTGAGCCATGGCCGCTGAGCTTGCGCGTCCAGGGCCTGTGCTCCGCAGCGGGAGGGGCCGCAGCGGTGGGAGGCCCTCGTACCGCAAGAAAAAAAAAAAAGCAGTTAAGTCTTTGCTGCCTGAATCCTCTTAGTCTCTGGTTTTTCTTGGACTTTTCACAACAGCTTGGACCCTGCCTCATCGCTTCTTTAGGATTTTGTTCAGGGAGCTGCTGTGCACTTGGATGGAGCTCCCTACCTGGAACACACAGGGTTTGAAATCACATAGAAAGGCATTGGCAGTTAGGTCCTCACTCTTTGGTCCATTCCAAAAGCATCTCAATTTTCACTTATTCAGGTGTTTATTTTTTTCCTCCTAATCCCCAAATTTCCCACAACTTTGCCCTAGTGTACCACCATTTGTGGTTCCAAATCATCTTTTGGGGAGTGAGTCACTTCTTTGAGGCACGTACGTCTTAAATTATCATCATGGTCACCTACCTTATTGTATAAATGAGAACGGTGAAGTCCAGGGAGATTAAGTTTTTGTAAGGTCACATGACTAGCAAGTGGCAGAGTCTGTCTCTTAATGCTAATTGTGCATACAAAATAAAAGGACAATTATTAAATTACAGTAATCACTTAAAATCCAGCACATACTGATTACTTTGATTCAAGCAATACTCAAAATAACTTTCAGATTCACAACTTGGCACCATGCAGGAGAGGGGTAGATATTAGTCACAATGATTCAAAACAAGGGAGGTTGATGATCTATTATCTTGAGCATTTGCCTTTCAGGGCAATTGTCATAAAGTCAGAAAATTACATAAACATTATGAGAATGTGACTCAAAGTATTTTCCCTTAAACTTAATAATAAAACAATCAATTATGCATCTTTGGATTCTCATTTGTTTTCTTGCTTCAAGGACAAAGTGAATAGTACATCTTCAGGGAAATGTTCTCTATTAGGAGTGGTTGACAAAAGTTTCCCAGTGAGTTAGTGGGTCCCAGTGTAATGTTCTTACATAAAGAAATGAATGTCAATGAAGTGAGAGCCCCATGGCCTGACCATTTTAACTAGATGACAGATGTTGCTAAAAAAAAGTTTTCTGACCCCGAATTTAGTATTTGGGAGTTCAAACTCTCCTAAATTTTATTCTAGGAAAGATAGTCCCCTGCAAACCTGTAAAATATCTTAATGGAGAGATCAGAAAGTGACCTCTCCAAACTGAATTAGCTTTATACAAGTTCAATTCTGGAAAAATGGTTTGGATGAAGTAATGGCCCTGGTTAATTATGACATTTCATTCTGTGCTGATTCCATCACACTTTTCAGATACGGACTGATCTTTGGGAGCTTATCCGAATCACTTGAACTTTTTCTCCCCTTCACTTGGGACTTTTAAGCCTTTCTTAGTCAGTTGCCAATACTGTTGATTAGCTGATATTTAGTGATATTTTGACTTGAAAGATTACCGTCCTTCAAGTGATGCCAGCATAATACTGCCGTGAGTTTAACGGAAGAAAAATAAAGTCAAAACACTTTACTTCGGCTTTTTCTAGCATACTATTTTTTTTTCCTCTTTGGCAAAGCTTTTCAAGTCCTTTGCCTCAAGCTGATCTCTGTAATTAAAAGAATGATTAAAAAAACTCTCAAAAAGGGGTTCTGCATAATAAAATTCATTAAAATGCAATATTCACAAAACAGGATATTTTATCATAACTATATATGAAGAGGAAAATAGGAAGGAAAATGTTGCTTCCTCCGTATCCATTGCCCATGTGCTTACTACAGTTTAATTGTGTAACTGAGAGCTTGACACATTAACAGGTAGTTACAAGTAGGGCTATTAACAAGTAGGGCTATTAGCTCAATCTCTCTTTAGAGGCTTGAGAAAAGGAGGGAAGAATGAAAGTAAGAAAGAAGAAAACTCCTACTTGCTAAGCTGTCCACTAGAACAGCAGCCGTTTCATTCTCGTGAAAGTGGTATGTTCATGGCGAATACAGCTAGTTCACTGGTGAACAAAACTAGTCCATTGCCATGATATGGTACAAACCTATTTATCTCAGAAAGAAGGGTGATATCTAAGCTTAGAAGAGGTCATTGTAATCAAACAAGACAGGGAGTCATTCACATAACTCACTGGTCACTATGGAAATATAGCAACTGGATAATTAGTGGACCATCCCCCAGACTGTTGTGTTGTCATGGGTACACAACCAAAGTGAGCCTTGCGGTAAGCCTGGTGGGAAACAGCCCTCGCTAAGCCAGGCTGCCAAATCCCAAGTGCCACCTGTCTGTAGTCAGTCCTGGGGGATGGTCAGACAGGTAAGAAGTTCTCACTTGTGACCTACTTCAGAAAAACTTTGGACAAAAGTAATTGTGAGAGGAAGGAGGAATTAGAAAGAGTTGTTACAGGCATTCCAAAATATCTGGTTTTAAAAAAAAGTTACAAAATAGATGGCAAGTTACCCAGCAACATAAACCAAAATCACTTACAGAATCCAGTTATTTCTCCTAGTTAATATAAGCCATATTTTTAACAAATGGATTACTGGTTCAATCTGAAAATTCCATTTTGACTCAAAACAAAACCATTTAATCATGTCCTAACTTGTAACATATCTTAAGCACTTTGCCTTAAGAAAATGAGATTTTTATGTTGTTATTTAATTTTTTTGCTATTTATATCTTGCCTTTCCAAATCAGCTAATATCATCTAAGGGATAAAAGATGCCATATGATCCTGCTTTTACCCACAGTCTATCTATTTCTCTTTATAGGCTTAGTAAATATTTTCTGATTTATTTGGCTTTAATTGTATGGAGCATTTTGGACACTTCTGTACAGTAGATTTCTTCTCCATGGCACACACTTCTTTTCTTTTTTTAATTTTTTAACATTGTCATTGGAATATAATTGTTTTACAGTGGCGTGTTAGTTTCTGCTGTATAACAAAGTGAATCAACTATACATATACATATACCCCCATATCTCCTCCCTCTTGTGTCTCCCCCCCCACCCTCCCTATCCTACCCCTCTACATGGTCACAAAGCACCGAGCTGATCTCCCTGTGCTACGTGGCTGCTTCCCACTAGCTATCTATTTTACATTTGGTAGTGTATATATGTCCGTGCCACTCCCTCACTTCGTCCCAGCTTACCCTTCCCCCTCCCCGTGTCCTCAACTCCATTCTCTATGTCTGTCTTTATTCCTGTCCTGCCCCTAGGTTCTTCGGAACTTTTTTTTTTTTTAGATTCCATATATATGTGTTAGCATACGGTATTTGTTTTTCTCTTTCTGACTTACTTCACTCTGTATGACAGACTCTAGGTCCATCCACTTCACTACAAATAACTCAATTTCATTTTTTGTTATGGCTAAGTAATATTCCATTGTATATATGTGCCACATCTTCTTTATCCATTCATTTGTTGATGGACACTTAGGTTGCTTCCATGTTCTGGCTATTGTAAATAGAGCTGAAGTTAACATTGTGGTACATGACTCTTTTTGAATTATGGTTTTCTCAGGGTAATATGCCCAGTAGTGGGATTGTTGGGTCGTATGGTAGCTCTATTTTCATTTTTTTAAGGAACCTCCATACTGTTCTCCATAGTGGCTGTATCAATTTACTTCCGACCAGCAGTGCAGGAGGGTTCCCTTTCTCCACACCCTTTCCAGCATTTATTGTTTGTAGATTTTTTGATGATGCCCATTCTGATCTGGTGTGAGATGATACCTCATTGTAGTTTTGATTTGCATTTTTCTAATGATTAGTGATTTTGAGCACCCTTTCATGTGTCTGTTGGCAATCTGTATATCTTCTTTGGAGAAATGTCTATTTAGGTCTTCTGCCCATTTTTGGATTGGGTTGTTTGGGTTTTTTTTGGTATTGAGCTGCATGAGCTGCTTGTAAATTTTGGAGATTAATCCTTTGTCAGTTGCTTCGTTTGCAAATATTTTCTCCCATTCTGAGTGTTGTCTTTTCATCTTGTTTATGGTTTCCTTTGCTGTGCAAAAGCTTTTAAGTTTCATTAGGTCCCATTTGTTTATTTTTGTTTTTATTTCCATTTCTCTAGGAGGTGGGTCAAAAAGGATCTTGCTGTGATTTATGTCATAGAATGTTCTGCCTGTGTTTTTCTCTAAGAGTGTTATAGTGTCCGGCCTTACATTTATTTAGGTCTTAAATCCATTTTGAGTTTATTTCTGTGTTAGGGAATGTTCTGATTTCATTCTTTTACAGGTTGCTGTCCAGTTTTCCAAGCACCAGTTATTGAAGACGCTGTCTTTTTGCTCCATTGTATATTCTTGCCTCCTTTATCAAAAATAAGGAGACCATATGTGTGTGGGTTTATCTCTGGGCTTTCTATCCTGTTCCATTGATCTATATTTCTGTTTCTGTGCCAGTAGCATACTGTCTTGATTACTGTAGGTTTGTAGTATAGCCTGAAGTCAGGGAGCCTGATTCCTCCAGCTCCATTTTTCTTTTTCAAGATTGCTTTGGCTATTCGAGGTCTTTTGTGTTTCCATACAAATTGTGAAATTTTTTGTTCTAGTTCGGTGGAAAATGCCATTGGTAGCTTGATAGGGATTGCATTGACTCTGTAGATTGCTTTGGGTATGTAGTCATTTTCACAATGTTGATTCTTCCAGTCCAAGAATATGGTATATCTCTTCATCTGTTTGTATCATCTTTAATTTCTTTCATCAGTGTCTTCTGCATATAGGTCTTTTGTCTCCTTAGGTAGGTTTATTCCTAGGTATTTTATTTATAAATGGGAGTGTTTCCTTAATTTCTCTTTCAGATTTTTCATCATTATTGTATAGGAATGCAAGAGATTTCTGTCCATGGTACACACTTCTGATTGTCCTCTTGCCTCAGTTGCCTTCAGACTGAGGACCTGCCATCTTCTTCCCAGTTACCCCTGTACAACTAGAGCCCAGTCCAGACCCCAGCCTAGTGACTTGGTACCTGCTGCCTACTCACAGACTTTGCTGACAGTAATCCTATCTGTAAGAATCACCTGCCCCTTAGACTGTTTTTCCTCCAGTCTCTGGATTTATCTGAAAGATATTCCTTCCTTTGGAATGGCTGTCTGAACTTAACTTAAATGTATGTTTTTCAAATCAGGCTCACCTATTGGGGGCATTTACCTGTTTCTACCCCTTGTAGGGTGCCAGGGTCTAGTTCAAGAGCTGGCCTCACCCATTTAGCCCTCAATCTGATGGAAGTCATAGGGCCTTGCTCAACCTAGCCGTGGAGCTTACCCACTGTCTCCTGAAAAAGGGGTAGGATGAAAGTCTTTTTAAGGAGCATCATTCCTGACATGCCTACATTCCTGGGCACCTACCACTGCCCCCAGTGAGGAGACAGCAGGTGTTTACTACACAAGGCAATTGAAGCTATGCTCAGGTAATGGGGTGGATCTGCGATCAACTCTACCCTCTTGCAAAACTTGGTCCGAGCCAGCCCAGATGTTCTCAGTTCACCCGAAATGCTGCTCTTGGCAACAGAGTGATATTTAAGAGCAGAGTTTAAAATGTTCAATTTCTTCTTAATTATTGACTAGTTGCCTCAAGGCATATGGCAGAAATCTATCCTGAAAAAATGTCATTGATAAAATATTTCCAGATAAAAATTTTCTTCATTAGAATCTGTGCATGCATGCACCCCATGTTGTGTGTATATAGGGAGCTTCCAAAGACACAGACAAATTATTGAGTTAAGTCATTATGGTATCTGGTAAAGGCATAAAATTAAAAACAGTGAGAAACAGTCACTGTATTTGCTCATTATTTTTGGTAAATGTTTATACCTTTCACTTTCAGAGTGCTGAGGGACTGGATTATAACCCATGAAATAAATAGAAACTCCTTAGTGGCACTTGGCTGTCCTTCCATCTCTAACCCCAAAGACTTCTGCAGTCCCTTTCATGGCCATCCTCTTTCATGCACTCCATGTTTTACATTTCTGAGCTTCTTGAGGTTCTTGGAAAGCTACCTTTTAGCACATCTGCCTTCACGTATGTGGTTTTACTTTTCCTCAGATTTTCCTTGTCATAATACATAGATATTTACCCTCGAGACCTAGTTCAAAGGTCTCCTCCTCTCTGAAATCTTTTCTTAACAGCTCAGATCAAGTTGGTCCAGTGGAAAGCAGGAAGCACACACTCTGATCCCAGCATGAACACTAGCTGTGTGTACCCAGGCAGGCCACCTAACCTCATTGGGTCTCTATCCTCAGTATCACGATGGTTCAGATCATTCCAGAGACAGTCGCAGTGGAGAGATACTAAGATGACCAAAAGCTCAGAAAGATTGCAGAATCTATAGTTTATTGATTATAAGTTCACCCAGGACACTTCTTTTTTTTTTTTTTTTTTTTGTCCTGGAACTACATGCCTTTGTGGGCGCTGAGATGTGATTCACTTTTTAAACCATGGGAAATTAGTCTCACAGCATTCTCCCTCTTTTTTTTTTTTTTTTTTTGTGGTTCGTGGGCCTCTCACTGCTGTGGCCTCTCCCGTTGCGGAGCGCAGGCTCAGCGGCCACGGCTCACGGGCCCAGCCACTCCGTGTCATGTGGGATCTTCCCGGACCGGGGCGCGAACCCGTGTCCCCTGCATCGGCAGGCGGACTCTCAACCACTGTGCCACCAGGGAAGCCCAGCATTCTCCCTCTTGAAAGTGAACATTCACAAGGCTCAAGTGATCATGGACCCCAGAGGCTGGAGAAGAAGCTTATGTCCTATGTCCCAGGCCAGGAGAATAGGAATTTGGCAAGAGCAGATTAGAAGGATGACAGATTTGGAAGCTGTGTGCAGGAGTGTTAAGTGCCCATGGGGAATACACAGTAACATATTGCCTGTGTACTCTTTGTGAAGCAGTTGCTGCCAGCCCGGGCAGACAAAGCCTATTTATTGAAGAGAATTGTCTCACCTTCCCTAAAGCCACGTCAGACAGGGCAGTGAGGCTCTGAGTCCACGTAAAGCAATCGACTCGAAAATGATCTACAACCTTCAATCCACGCTCTTTTTAGAACATGGAAAGACAAAACACAAAAGACTCTTGCAGAGTAACCTCTGGTAAAATGTGACTGAATTCTGCATTGAGTAATTGAATGTAGGCTTTCTTACTGCAAGTTGGATGGATGCTGGGTATCTGGAAACGAGGCTGGGGGAGAAGATGTGAGACGTAACATTTTGTGATTAGGCAAATCTCTATATTCAGCTTGGCAGGAAGTGATATTAAAACGGCTTGTAAATTTTACAAAGCATGCTGTAATATTTTTCATTAACATTCCCTTTAGCTTTAATGGTAGGTAATAAATGCTGACAGATGACAGCCATTGTGGTTGCCTGCTAGTACAGCTTATTCCATGGAAGGCAGAATAAATGCAAGAACCCATTCCACTTAAAGAGGATACCTGGGGAGAATGAATTTGGTGGGCAAAACATGAACTCTAGAAGCTTGTTCAGTGCTCCCTGATATTTTGCTTTGAAGAACCTAGGTTTTAGTAATTAGATGAAATTGTTTTCTGGGACTGGCACTCTTTCAGTAGTTGTGACGTCCATGTGATCACTAGCGGGAAAGGGAAGATGGAAATTCTGGTTTGCAGCATCTCTTAAAGCTTTTTGACATCATGGTACATGCGGGCATCTTGAGAACAGGGAAACTGACTGCTCAACAAGCTCCCATGAATGTATTTACGAAAATTAGTATCACCCATATCCCTTTCTATTTGCAAACATCATTCTTATTTTTCTCCCAGGTCACTCCCCTCCTCTGCCATCATAATAACCAATGACCACTAGAAAGTGAGAGCCAAGAGAGCAGGAACCTTGCTTTCTCTTTTCCTAGTGACCAGCAGAGTCTCTGGCTCATTAGTGGTGCTTTGTATATACCAGTTGGCTGAAAGCGTACCCCATAGTAAACGATGTGACACGCTATGAATAGAAGTGTAAGTCAGCAAAGAGGATCTTTCCTCCAATTTGAAAGTGTTTAACTTGATTCTTTCATCCACAATAAAGTCTTTTTCTTCTGATCTGTAGCCTGTTAGATCCATATTTTCACTGGAGATAATTCTCAGAATCGTATGTGTCCTCCCAAATTGATTTTCATATGTTCAGTAAGGTGACACGAACTTATAGGAAAAGCTACAGGAAGAATTTTGAAAATGTCTCTATTTGTTACCTAGATGTTATTTCCTTTTGGGAAAAAGGTTTTGAGATATATACTAAAGAAACATGTGCCCTTGACCCAATTTCCAGCCATTCAGCTCTTTTGTATCCTACAAAATTTGAGCACTATGCCTTTTAACTTCCTGGAATATAATAGAAACAAAGAAAACAACAACAACAATATTTTGATTTAAAATGAAAAATACGTATCGGGCAAAGAAGATCCATTGGAAGCATGAAATATCTAGAAATAGGGTCAAATTTGGGAAAGCCAGAAGGCTTAGTAAGTAGATATTGCTTGCTTTGGGTAGATCGCCAAACTTTAAAACCATTGCAGCAGTCTGAGCTTCAGCAGTCAGATTATGGTCAGACATCGGTTAATTTCAAGCAAGCCACAGTGTGACCAGAACAGGAGCAACTGACACATCATCCCAGTTTACTTCTCTTTGGTTTTGGGGTCATAGATAAACCTTCTGAAGCTCAACGTGAGCAGGCAGGTGGGCTGGGCAAGGACTAGGCAGGACATAATTCAGCTTCCGGGTTCCTGGGCCAGTATATCTTTGTAGAGGCCTGGAATGAATACATAGTACTGCTAGCCTGGATCTCCCAAGGAGAGATATAAGTTTCGTATTCTTAAACCATGTTATTTTTCGTTGTGAAAATTTGACAACAGAATGTACTAGGGCCCTGAGACACATGAAGGAAAATCATGTCTGTGTACCTGGTAGATGACATTAGCAACAGACAGCAAAATAACTCCATCTGTAGCTCTCCTGGGTCTCCTCAAAATTCAGTCCTAATGGTTTGTGCTTTTGGAGCAGCTCTTCAAATTAGAAGGAACAGGAAACAATTGACTGAGCATCCTTTCTTTTCCTTTCCTGTTTTCTGCCCCTTTGCAGCTATGCTTACTTTTGTTTCCCGGTAGTGATAATGATGGAAAAGGGAAGAAATGATCTCTCAGACTAGAGAATAAGCTGAGGATAAAGCTGGGGATAAACCGAGGCCCCAAACTTTGTGATTCTTCACTCTGTTGGCCAGCCTCTTACAAAATGATCCTGTTGAGAAGCATTAAGAAAGAAGGAGGTGGCTTCTGGTAAAAATTACTAAACCTTCCATGACATGTAACAGAGACTTGATCTGAAGCAATGCTCCTTACACTTTGTTGTGTAAGAGAACCACCTGGGGGTCTTGTAAAAATACAGACTCTGATTCAGCAGCTCTTGGGTGGGGGTCCAAGAGTCTGCAATTCACAGGCATCCTTTAGTTAGCAAGGGTCTAGAGACCTCCCTCCATCATTTACTAACTTGTGACTGAGGTAAGTGACTTACCTCTGGGAACATCAAGTTTATTTATTTCTCAATTGGGGTTAATAATATCAATAACATGCATAATTATCTCATAAGGATGTTGTAAGACCCACATGTTTAGTTTACATATGTATGTATGTGTATAGATCATACATTGTGATGCTTCATGTAAGTATATTATTGACTCATCACCAGTCCATATGTATTCTTTATCACTGCCATTATTATGACAAAGAATAAATGGGAACCCTTCCCACTGCAAAGCTTTTATGATTTCTTTTTCTCTGTAAAACAGCCTCTGCTATTCACATTAATAGGATACCACCTGATTAAAACATCCAGGAGGAAAGGGAGTGGTAAATAGGAGCCGGGGGACACAAATAGACTTGCCCTGGTCACAAAGGCCATTGCCCTTCACATGGGGAATCTCAAATGCAAGGCTCTTGGGAAATCTTCACCTCAGTACTGTTCAGATTGCCATTTCATTGTTACTGCAAAGGAATGACTAGATAAGAAAGCCAGAAGATTTTAAAACCAGTTTGGAAGTAAATGAAAGTGAAACAAAGCAGCACTCCCTTGGGAGAAGGATGTAGTCTGTGCTTCCATGTGACGGGGTCCTCTCTCTCTCTCTCTCTCTCTCCCTCTCCCTCTCTCTCTCTCTCTCTCCCTCCCTTTCTCTCTCTCTCTCTCTCACACACACACACACACACACACACACGCACACATACACACACACAAACACACACACACAGAGTCAGGAACATAAACTTCAAAAAAGACCTGGTCTCTGAACAGCTAGCTTCAAGCCAAAATTGATAGTGAGTCACTGCTTTTTGAAATGGTCTCGTTGCAAACTTGGCTCATCATATCAGTAGAGGAAGTCATTTGTCCCTGTGCTCAGAAGGAAGCCAGAGATAGTATACAGTTTAAGAGAAAATATTTTTCCTTAAGTGTGCTCCTTCCTATAGAGCTTTGTGTAGGAAACTGTGACTGTGTGTTCTGTTGCAATTAACCAGTGCAGAGCATGGGCCAGCCTGGCTGTGATCAAGTGGATTGCACCAAAATATAACTGTAATACACAGCCTCTTGAAAGCAACAAAAGTTGAGAAGGTGATTTGCTTGCAGGTCAGAGAAAGGGACTCTAGCTAATTTTCTAAAGAAGGAGAATCCATAGGAAATGCAGACGGGGTACATGAGGTTGAAAGGGGGCCCCAGAATCAAGCTTGAAAGAGACAGGAACAAGGTGGCTTCAGGTGGTGCTACTAGCAGGAGCATCATTTCCCCAGTAGCTTGAATAAGCTCTGAGACTTACATCCTTCCCCTGAGAAATCAGTCACAAATGAAAGTCTGATGAGCCACATCTTGAGTGAAGGAGCCTTGAAAGGGAGCATTTGGACAAGAAGTCTTGAAGAAGCACCTTCACTTCTATAGCGGGAGGGCAAGCACCAGATTTAACACTCCAGGAGTCATTAGGAGGTGCTGGTGACCAACAAAACAAAACAAACAAATAAACAAAATGCCATTAAAGGGGGAAAGTCCAGTAAAGAAACTCAGATTGTAACTTCTTTCCTTAAAACTCCCATGTTGACTTGGTCTAGACCCTTGGTGGTATCTGATTTCTCTCCATGTAGAAGCAGAAGCTGGGTGCTTTAAGCATTTAGGGTGGTGGCTTGGTTACTTCACCATGGCGTAGAGACAGGCAGTCTTCTCTGCATGATTGTAGGACACAGATCTTGGTGACAGCTGCTACAAGTGGCCTCTGTATATGGGCTGGGTCAGAACCTGGTTTGGCGTTCTGAAATTGGAAAAAACAAAAAGCTAAAAAGAAAAAAGAAGAAAAAACCAAGATGGACCCAGCAAAAATGGAGTCAAGATAAGAAGCTTAATTAGATAGAAAATAATATTCAAAGTAGACTGGGGGAATGGGAAGCAGAAGGGCAGCTCCCTGATCGACTTTGTATCCAGTTCAAATGGTATGATTTGGTCTTGAACATTAAGGCAGTCTCAGTAGAATATACAGACAGAACATGGTAGTCTTTCCAATGACCTGGCTGCCAAAGGATAGTATGGACCCAGGCTCAGGAGCCACGTTAGGACTTTATTGTAGGCTGATAAAGTAAGGAAAGTAATTCAGAATCCGCAGCAACATGTAGAGAACAAAGATGTCAGTGGTCCCCAGGAGAACAGGTGAGGTAGGAGAGGACACCATCATTTCTAATCACAGAACAAATCCTCATGGCAAACTCAGGCCTAGTTTTGACTGTTATTTTTATTAAGGAATCTAATCTTAAGACCAGAAAACTCTGCACAGTGGTTGCATGAAAATACTGGTCTAGTAAAGGGTTTTGTTTCTAGATGGATTTGATACTATTCAAGGGTCAACACTTAAATTGCATTACAGAGATGACCAGCCCCTATGGGAGAGCCAAAACAAAGCTACACGAATCATCAGGTATCCATGAGCAGAATCAGGTTCCAAAAACAGAAACATCCAAGTTTCTGATTTGTTCTCTGATTTCTTGAAACTGGGCACCTGGTGTAGGGATTAGGTAAAGGATGCAGTGCAGTAGACATGTCTTTGTCAACTTTTACTGCCCCTTCTTGTTCTAATCAATTGTGTTTAGCATCTCACTGAAAGCCTTTCATCTAGGAAAGCAGAATGTAGAGTTGTAAGAAATCCTGGGTCCATATTTCCAACTGCAAGGAGACAAAATATTTTTCCTTCAATTTTCAGTTCTTTAAGAGACCTTCAATACGATTGAAAGCTGGGCAAGTACAGACAATAAAACAAACTTAGGCATATACTTGAATGTGACCAGACAAGAGCAGGGGCCAAGAAAGTTCCCCAAACAATGGTAAGCTTTAGACACTGTCATTCAGGAGAAGATATTTGGAGATGGACTGAATAAGTTTGAACTCCCAAGAGTGGAGAAACAGGAATGACCTTAGCCTGTAAATCTGTGTCATGTTTTAGGATAAAACCTGTAAGAATGGAGATTCTCCTGAATCCACATAACTATAGAACTAAACGGAGGCCACCTATGTCAACCTGACTTAACTCTTGCTCAGAAAGATTAGGCTATAAAGCAATAAAAAATTTCACTGTTTGTTTCAGGGAATTTCCACAAATAAATTTATGGGAGCAAACAGTTTGCTCATCTAGGTAAATAGCTCTTCTATCAGGATCTTGGGCAAACAGCTCACTTATCAAACAAAGAATTTCCTTATCAAGATTGGCTTCAAGACCAACACCTCAAGGTGTCTGTTCAGCAATCTTGAAGCATCATGTAAAGAAGAAAAAAAAAGCGAAAAAACACTTATGTGAATCCAGTCAGCTCCTTGCCTTGAAAGATCTGACTTAAAGGACAACACCCTTCAAATACCTTCCCCTGAACTCCCTCTTCTAAGACACTGCTAAGGCGCTGTCAAGGCTGTATCCTCCCTTACAGCAGTGGGTCAAATCAACTAAGTTTTGCTTCATCAGTATATTTTTTGGTGTTCTTTGGGGAGTCCAGAGCTGACTCACCCCCTGTTCCTCCATGTGATGCTTACTGACACCACCTTAGGAGACTTCTCTGCTGAGAATCTCCAAGACAGGTAGAAGAGATAAAAGACCAAGTATAATGAACTGAGGATGGACTGGGGGGTGACATGATCCTGTTATTCTTGTCAGCACTCTTTATGAAGAAATCCCTCTCAAAGTAGAGAGAGTGATCATTCCTGCAATTTATTTGCAAGGCAGCTCAGACAAGTAATCCATTTAAATAATATGGAGAGGGAGGAGTCAAGATGGTGGTGTGGGAAGGTGCCGAGTCAGCGTTTCCCCACAACTAGGGTGTTCCGGCCGCTGGTAGAGGACCCTGATGCCCAAGGAGATGGGAGGGACCCCCAAGTGAACTGGTAGGTTGTAGGGGGGCTGAGGGGGAGAGGAGAAGTGGTGGCCAGACAGGATCAGCGCCACTGAGGCCAGGGAGATCAGGATAGGCAAGCGGGACCCTCCAGGAAGAGCGGGAGAGGAGCAGAGGTTGATCGCCTGGCCTACTTGGGCCGGGGAGCCTGCTGAGCTCCCAGGCTGGTACCCCCACTCCAAAGCCCCCTGCAGGCCACGTGGGTACTTTGGGGCATAGGAGGGAGGCTGGGGAGATCAGGAGAGGCAGGCCGGGGAGATCAGGAGATGCCACTTGAGCCCAGGAAGCCTGCTGGGCTCCCTGGTGAGTTCCCCCACCCTCTGAGACCAAGGGACCCTGCCCTCTTAGGCCCCTTCTGTTCCTTGAGCCTAAGCCCCCCCCACACAGCCCCCAGGGCCTTTTCTAGCCCTGTGGGTCCTGAACACAGGCCCCACACACCACCCAAACCTCGTTCTTGCTTTGGCCCTGCCCTCCACAGCCAAGACCTTTTCTCTTTCCCTCCTCCTCTTTTTTACGGTTGTGGTACTGATGTACCTTCTGGTCGTTGAGTCATCTATATTTTTATTTTTATATTCTTTCTAACATATCTGTTAGTTTCCTAGTCCAATTTTATTTTTTTACTTCGTTATTGTTTTTTTTGTTGGTTTTTTTTTTTTGCCACCCCACGTGGCTTGCGGGATCTTGGTTCATGAGCCAGGGGTTGGGCCAAAGCTCCTGCTGTGGGAGCTCTGAGTCTGAACCACTGGATCAACAGAGAACCACAGACCCCAGGGAATATTCATTGGAGTGAGTTCTCATGGAGATTCTCATCTCAGCACCAAGACCCAGCCCTACCCAGCAGCCTACAAACTCCAGTGTTGGAAGCCTCAGGCCAAACACCCAGTAAGACAGGAGCACAGTCCCAGTCATTAAAATAAAAGAAAAAAGAATTAGATGACAAAAAAAAATGTCACAGATGAAGGAGCGAGGTGAAAACCTACAAGACCAAATAAATGAAGAGGGAATAGGCAATCTACCTGAAAAGGAATTCAGGCTAATGATAGTAAAGATGATCCAGAATCTGGGAAATGGAATGGAGGCACAGATTGAGAAAATACAAGAAATGTTTAACAAAGATCTAGATGAAGTAAAGAACAAAAAACAGAGATGAACAACACAATAACTGAAATGAAAAATACACTAGAAAGACTCAATAACAGAATAACGGAGGCAGAAGAACGAATAAGTGAGCTGTAAGACAAAATGGTGAAAATAACTGCTGAGGAGCAGAATAAAGAAAAAAGAATGAAAAGAATTGAAGACAATCTCAGAGACCTCTGGGGCAACACTAAACACACCAACATTCGAATTACAGAGGTTCCAGAAGAAGAAGAGAAAAAGAATGGTCTGAGAAAATATTTGAAGAGATTATAGTCAAAAACTTCCCTAACATGGGAAAGGAAAGAGTCACCCAAGTCCAGGAAGCACAGAGAGTCCCATACGGGATAAACCCTAGGAAAAACACACCAAGGCACATATTAATCAAACTAACAAAAATTAAACTCAAAGAAAATATATTAAAAGCAGCAAGGGAAAAACAAAAATAACATACAAAGGAATCCCCATAAAGTTATCAGCTGATTTTTCAGCAGAAACTCTGCAAGCCAGAAGGGAGTGGCAGGATATACTGAAAGTGATGAAAGAGAAAAACCTACAACGACGAATACCTAGCAAGGATCTCATTCAGATTTGACAGAGAAATCAAAAGCTTTTCAGACAAGCAAAAGCTAGGAGAATTCAGCACCACCAAACCAGCTTTACAACAAACGCTAAAGAAACTTCTCTAAGTGGGAAACACAAGAGAAGAAAAAGACCCACAAAAAGAAACGTAAAACAATTAAGAAAATGGTAATAGGAACACACATATCAATAGCAACCTTGAATGTCAATGGATTACATGCCCCAACCAAAAGACACAGACTGGCTGAATGGATACAAAAACAAGACCCATATATATGCTGTCTACAAGAGACCCACTTCAGACCTAGGGACACATACAGACTGAAAATGAAGGTATGGAAAAAGATATTCCACACAAATGGAAATCAAAAGAAAGCTGGAGCAGCAATACTCATATCAGATAAAATAGACTTTAACATAAAGACTGTTACAAGAAATGAGGGACACTACATAATGATCAAAGGATCAATCCAAGAAGAAGATACAGCAATTATAAATGTTTATGCACCCAACATAGGAGCACCTCAGTACGTAAGGCAAATGCTAACAACCGTGAAAGGAGAAATTGACAGTAACACAATAATAGTAGGGGGCTTTAACACTCCACTTACCCCATTGCACAGATCATCCAAACAAAAAATAAATAAGGAAACACAGGCCAGAATACACTTGCTTCTGAAGTGCACATGGAGCATTCTCCAGGATAGATCACATCTAGGGTCACAAATCAAGCCTCGGAAAATTTAAGAATATTGAAATTGTATCAAGCATCTTTTCTGACCACAACGCTATGAGATCGGAAATCAATTACAGGAAAAAAACTGTAAAAAACACAAATATATGGAGGCTAAACAGCGTGCTACTAAATAACCAAGAGATCACTGAAGAAATCAAAGAAGAAATAAAAAAAAATATAGAAACAAATGACAACGAAAACACGATGACCCAAAACCTATGGGGCACAGCAAAAGCAGTTCTGAGAGCGAAGTTTATAGCAATTCAGCCTCACCTCAAGAAACAAGAAAAATCTCAAATAAACAATCTAACCCACACTTAAAACAACTAGAGAAAGAAGAACAAAGAAAACCCAAAGTCAGTAGAAGGAAAGAAATCATAAAGATCAGAGCAAAAATAAATGAAATAGAAATGAAGAAAATAGCAAAGATAAATAAAACTAAAAGCTGGTTCTTTGAGAAGATAAACAAAATTGATAAACCCTTTGCCAGACTCATCAAGAAAAAAAGGGAGAGGATGCAAATCAATAAAATTCGAAATGAAAAAGGAGTGACACTGCAGAAATGCAAAGGATTATAAGAGACTACGAAAAACAACTATATGCCAATAAAATGGACAACCATGAAGAAATGGACAAATTCTCAGAAAGGTACAATTTTCCAAGACTGAACCAGGAAGAATTAGAAAATATAAACAGACCTATCACAAGTAATTAAATTGAAACCATAATTTAAAATCTTCCAACAAACAGAAGTCCAGGACCAGATGGCTTAACACGCAAATTCTATCAAATGTTTAGAGAAGAGCTAACACCGATCTTTTTCAAACTCTTCCAAAAAATTGCAGAGGGAGAAACACTCCCAAATACATTCTAAGAAGCCACCATCACCCTGATACCAAAACCAGAAAAAGATATCACAGAAAAAGGAAACTACAGGTCAATGTCACTGATGAATAGATGCAAAAATCCTGAAGAAAACACTAGCAAACAGAATCCAACAGCACATTAAAAGGATCATACACCATGATCAAGTGGGATTTATCCCAGGGATGCAAGGATTCTTCAATATATTCAAATCAATCAATGTGATACACCACATTAACAAATTAAGGAATAAAAGCCATATGATCATCTCAATAGATACAGAAAAAGCTTTTGACAAAATTCAACACCCATTTATGATAACTCCCCAGAATGTGGGCATAGAGGGAACCTACATCAACATAATAAAGGCCATATATGACAAACCCACAGCCAACATCATTCTCAACAGTGAAAAACTGAAACCATTTCCACTAAGATCAGGAACAAGACAAGGATGTCCACTCTCACCACTCTTATTCAACGTAGTTTTGGAAGTCCTAGCCACAGCAATCAGAGAAGAAAAAGACATAAAAGGAATACAAATGGGAAAAGAAGAAGTAAAGCTGTCACTGTTTGCAGATGACATGATACTGTACTTACAAAATCCTAAAGATGCCACCAGAAAGCTCCTAGAACTAATCAGTGAATTTGGTAAGGTTGCAGGATACAAAATTAACACACAGAAATCTCTGGCATTCCTATACACTAACAACGAAAAATCAGAAAGAGAAATTAAGGAAACACTCCCATTTACCATTGCAACAAAAATAATAAAATACCTAGGAATAAACCTGCCTAAGAAGGCGAAAAACTGATACTCAGAAAACTACAAAACACTGATGAAAGAAGTCAAAGGTGATATAAACAGATGGAGAAATATACCATGTTCTTGGATTAGAGGAATCAATATTGTGAAAATGACTATACTACCCAAAGCAATCTACAGATTCAATGCAATCCCTATCAAACTACCAATGGCATTCTTCACAGAATTAGAACAAAAAATTTTACAATTCGTATGGAAACACAGAAGACCCCGAATAGCCAAAGCAATCTTGAGAAAGAAAACCAGAGTTGGAGGAATCAGGCTCCCTGACTTCAAACTATACCAAAGCTACAGTAATGAAGACAGTACGGTAGTCATACAAAAACAGAAATATAGATCAGTGGTACAGGATAGAATACCCAGAGATAGACCCACGCACATATGGCCACCTAATTTATGACAAAGGAGGCAAGAATATACAATGAAGAAAAGACAGCCTCTTCAATAAGTGGTGCTGGGAAAACTGGACAGCTACATGTAAAAGAATGAAATTAGAACACTGCCTAACACCATACACAAAAATAAACTCCAAATGCATTAAAGACGTCTATGTAAGACCAGACACTATAAAACTCTTAGAGGAAAACATAGGAAAAACACTCTATGACGTAATCTACAGCAAGATCTTTTTTGACCCACCTCCTAGAGTCACAGAAGTAAAAACAAAAATAAACAAATGGAACTTAAAAGCTTTTGCACAGCAAAGGAAACCATAGACAAGACAAAACGACAACCCTCAGAATGGGAGAAAAAAATTACAAATGAAACAACAGGCAAAGGATTAATCTCCAAAATATACAAACAGCTCATGGAGCTCAATATCAAAAATACAAACAATCCAGTTAAAAAGTAGGTGGCAGACCTAAATAGACATTTCACCAAGGAAGACATACAGATGGCCAAGAGGCACATGAAAAGATGCTCAACATCACTAATCATTTGAGAAATGTAAATCAAAACTACAATGAGGTATCACCTCACACAGGTCAGAATGGCCATTATCAAAAAATCTAGAAACAATAAATGCTGGAAAGGGTGTGGTGAAAAGGGAACCTTCCTGCACTGTTGGTGGGAATGTAAACTGATACAAACACTATGGAAAACAGTATGGAGTTTCCTTAAAAAACTAAAAATAGGTACTTCCCTGGTGGCAAAGTGGTTAAGACTCCGCCTGCCAATACAGGGGACACAGGTTCCATCCCTGGTCCGGGAAGAGCCCACATGTCGCGGAGCAACTAAGCCCGTGTGCCACAACTACTGAGCTTTCACTCTAGAGCCTGCAAGCCACAACTACTGAAGCCCACGTATGCCTAGAGCCCGTGCTCCACAGCAAAAGAAGCCACCTCAATGAGAAGCCTGTGCACCCCAATGAAGAGTAGCCCCCACTCCCCACAACTAGAGAAAGCCCGCACGCAGCAACGAAGACCCAATGCAGCCAAAAAAAACAAACAAAAAAACCTAGCATATGACCCAGCAATCCCACTACTGGACATATACCCTGAGAAAACCGTAATTGTAAATAGCCAGGACATGGAACCAACCTAAATGTCCATCAACAGATGAGTGGATAAAGAAGATGTGGCACATGATATACAATGGAATATTACTCAGCCATAAAAGGAAACCAAATTGAGTTATTTGTAGTGAGGTGGATGGATCTAGAGTCTGTCACACAGAGTGAAGTAAGCCATAAAAGGAAACCAAATTGAGTTATTTGTAGTGAGGTGGATGGATCTAGAGTCTGTCACACAGAGT
Source organism: Monodon monoceros (assembly GCF_005190385.1). Classification (NCBI taxonomy): domain Eukaryota; kingdom Metazoa; phylum Chordata; class Mammalia; order Artiodactyla; family Monodontidae; genus Monodon; species Monodon monoceros. The sequence continues at coordinate 7,024,249 of NW_021703773.1, read as the reverse complement.
GAAGTAAGTCGGAAAGAGAAAAACAAATACCGTATGCTAACACATATATATGGAATCTAAAAAAAAAAAATGGTACTGATGAAAAAATGGTACAAGGCAGGAATAAAGGTGTAGACATAGAGGATGGACTTGAGGACATGGGGTGCGAGGGGGAAGCTGGGGCGAAGTGAGAGTAACATTGACATATATACACTACCGAATGTAAAATAGTTAGCTAGTGAGAAGCAGCCGCATAGCACAGGGAGATGAACTTGGTGCTTTGCGATGACCTAGAGGGGTGGGATAGGGAGGGTAGGAGGGAGGCTCAAGAGGGAGGGGATATGGGGACATGTGTATGCATATGGCTGATTCACTTTGTTGTACAGCAAAAACTAACACAGTATCGTGAAGCAATTATACTCCAATAAAGATCTATTAAAATAAATAAATAATAAATAAATAATATGATGACTTTACATAAAATAGAAATTTCTGTCTTCCTTTTTCAATAATTGGCAGAAAAAGCAAAAGAAACCCAAAACATTAGATTCCTAAATATTTAGCCATACTTATTGTAAATTCCGAGAACCCAAGTGCATCCTTTCTGTTGGGCTAGCGTGTCAGTGGAAGCTGTCAGTGCTACCCTGGGCCCAGGGAGCACTGTGATCTCTGACACTGACAGGCTTGAGGAACAGGCATTCCTGTTCTGGCAAAGAAGTGAAAGCCAAGCACTGGAATAACTAAGTTAGCTCATTCTGACAGTATGGTTTTCAAGCACTGTGACTGTCACTGACATTTCCGTGGCATTTAAAGGCACTCCACAAATATCTTATAAATACTACCTAATGCAAAGCCTGACCTTCCCCTTAAAATACAGCTACTTATGAGATTTATTTTTTCTGCTCCACATTTTCTTTCTCTTTTGTGCTGTCCATGGATGGTTGTTTATCTATACCACCTCTACTTCTACCAAAATAATTTGAGGCAGCTTATAATAGAAGTAAAAAATAAAATCAGGCCAACTGTGTATCCCATTCAGAGTAAAATACAGGTTGCATACACTTTTCATAAAATTGTTGGCATTATTTACTGCCCTTTATCCCTTCAGTCCAATGTGTGCAGCATCTAACTGCGAATCTTTTTTCTAAGCACATTCTGCAGGTTTGAAGGAAATCCTGAATTCAAATTTCCACATCCAAGGAACCAAAACTTTTTTCCTTCATTTGTCAATTCTCACAGAACTTTGGTTCTATTGACAGCATCAGACTGTTGATGATGACCTCGATTCAGAATATGCATAACACACACACACACACGCATGCACTCAATCAATTAATCCTCTTTCCTATTTCCACTTGAAAAAGATCATTTAAATCATGGCGTGGCAAACTTTTCCAGAAAGGACTACAGAGGAAATGTTTTTGGCTTTGCAGGCCATATGGTCTCTGTTGCAACTGCTCAACTCTGCTGTTATAGCATAAAAGCAACCATAGAAAATATGTAATGTATAGATGTGACTGTTTTAATAAAACTTTATTTGCAAAAACAGGGGGCTGGCTTTGATCCAGTGGTCATTGTTTACTGACTGTTTTTCTAATCTTTTCCATTACTCCAATCTATGTTCAGAGTAAAAGGTTAAGTTGTGGAAATGAAATGAGCAATAAGTATTCAAAGTGGACACAACATAATTATTGGCTGTATTGCTCTTATTACCTTTCTTTTCCTGTTTTTTATTTGTTTTGTTTTGTTTTTTTGCTAGACTGCATTTTCATTATTCCTGTGTAGTGGGATGAATAGTAGTCCCAAAGATCTGTCCACCTCCTAATCCGTGGAACCTATACAAATTATCTTGTTTGGAAAAAGGGCCTTTGCAGATGTGATTAAGTTTGGGATACTGAGATGGGAATCCTGGAAGACCTGCATAGGCCCTAAGTTCCATCACAAGCAGCCTTAAAAAAGAGAAGCAGAGGGATATTAGACATATGCACATCAGAGATGGTGATGTGAAGATGGAGGCAGAAGTTGGAGTAATGTGGCCCCAAGCCCCAGAATGCCGGGAACTAGAAGAGGCAAGGAGCAGATTTCCCTGATCCTCCAGAGAAAGTGCAGCCCTGTGAAACTGATTCAGTCCAGGGAAACATGTTAAGATCTGCCCTCCAGGACTGTGAGAGAATAAACTTCCATTGTTTTAAGCTATCCAATTTGTGGTAATTTATTACAGCATCCATAGAAAAGTAATATTTCCTTTCTCTGGATTGGAAATTATCCTCCTTCTGTTCAATTAGCCCTTACCTTTAAAATGCATATTTGACCTACCAGTGTATAAATTTAACCAACATCTCTATTTCCTACTGGAATCATAAAGGGAAAGAAGAACACTTTAATTTCAAACATGCCATTTCAAATTCCATGCTACTATTATCCACTGTGTCTATTCTCCCAATTTATTCTTAGCATTACAGTATTATTTTATTTCTTCTTTACAATGAATAGTTATTTACCTGCATCATCACATTTACCAATTTTACCAACTTATTTGCTTATTATTCGTTCTAGCTAAGCTTTTGGGTTGAATTTTCTTCTTACCAAGTGCATTCTTTAGAAGATCATTCAGTGAAAATCTATAGAGGAAAATTCTCTTACTCTTTGTTTTATTGAAAAAAAAAGCAGTTTGAAATTTGCCTTTATTAAATGATAGTTGAGCTGGATATAGAATTTTACAGAGACAATTATTTCTTCTAACACACTGAGGATATCATTTCATTATCTTCTCATCTTTACCATGCTGCAGAGAGATCTGCTGCCAGTCAAATGTGTTTTTCTTTTGTAGGTGAGCAGCTTTTCCCTTTTGGTTGCTTTTATGCCCTTTTTGTTTTCTTTGCTCTTCTACAGGATTTTTGTCTCAGAAATTGGTGTGTTTCTTCAGTCTGCGAATCCATGTGTATCTTCCATTCTTGAATATTTTCAATTTTTATCTCTTTACATATTGCGTTTCCCTCATATTTTCTCTTTTTAAAATTCCTAAAACCTTAAAGATGCATATGCTAAACTCCTTATACTATCTTTATGTCTCTTAATCTGACTTTATATTTTTAATTTATTTTTTCCTCTAGGTTCAGTTATCACTAATTTCCTCAGTTCTTTTTCCTTCTGGCTAACTAGTTCTCTGGTAAATCTTCTTTTTAATCCTTCCATTGAGTCATTACTTTTTTTTTTGAGTCATTACTTTTAATGATTGACTTTTCATTATTAGTTTTATTTTCTTCTTTTGAAAGTCTTCCTAACTTTTTTTCATAGTGCCTTTTTTTATTATAATTTTTTATTTTTGCTCCTTGCTCTTGTAATATTTTTAAATAAACTTATAGTCTCTTCTAGGTTGTTCTAGTATACCTTGTGATTTTAGTGGGTCAAGTCACACACAAGGTAGGCCATTTATAATGTCTTTTTATGAGCTCATATTCAATGGGAGTTGATTTTTTGTGGGAGATCTGTGCATTGTAACTTTTTAGATTTCCAAATGGAATGCTATGGCATGAGCTCCTACTGCAGAGCAGCAATTTGCTATTCTGAATTCAGTTTATATCTTAATCTGTCAAGTTGGGATACCTGTGGCATGAGTGGTATTAATTAAGTTTTCACATCTGTTCATGGTGAAGTCTTGGGGTTTTGATTTTCATGAGAAATTTTTCTTCCTTCTGAAAGATCCTGGAAGATGATATGTTTTCTTGTGTCCATGGCAGTGAGTGGAGTTTTTCTACCCCCTTTTCTTGGAGGAGATGAGTCTTTAAGAGACTTCAGTTGGTGCGCTGTTCTTAGGTCTGGCTTTCTGTCTCATGCACTATCCAAGGAAAGAGCTACTGTTCCTGATGGTTGTTAAATAAGAACTCCCTAAAGTGCTCAGGCCTGCATCTAGGTCTATCACCTTCTGGATGGCCACTGAGTCAGCCTATAGAATAATAACTGCCTTGGTTATGAATTCTCTCTTTATTTCTGAGAAAGTGATTTTATCATCTTTCAAACCTGACTATATATGTTTCTGATTTTTAAAAAATCCAGGATAGCTATGCATTTGTACCGAGAAGGGAGGTCCATGTTAGTTTAAATCTTCCAAATTGCTGAGGATATTTCTTAGAAACTCTAAATTCAAAAAGCCAAGAGCTAAAGAAGGTCTCTCGGCTAATGTTCAAACGCAAGCTGTGAATCACAGGCAAGGTAAGCCTTGGATGTCAAGTCAGGATGATGAGTGAGAAACTAGACAGTGGGGTCAAGGGTCAGGAATCACACAGATAAGGCAGATTAAAGAAAGAGGGTGATGGAGGAGATGAGATAGGAATCAGATGTGAATTGAGTGACACAGACTGTAACTAAGAGAACTACTACTTAGAAAAGGAAATCTCTCATGTGCCTCCTGCTGAGCTAGAAGTCAATCCAAAGACTGACTAAGCCAAGCAGAACTTGTAAAGTAGAGCAGAACAATGCTACTCAACACATGGTCTCTGTACAGCATCAGAGTTGCTTGGGAGTGTGTTCAAAGTGCAGAATCTCCAAGCCCATCTCAGCAACACTGAATCAAAACCTGCATTTAAGAAGAATCCCCAGGTTACTTGTCTAATTCATAGTACATTTCAAAAAGCACTTGTATAGCATCCTGATTTAAAGTACAAATATGAGATTAAAGAACTGAGTTTGAATACTCAGTCCACCACATATGAGTCATGTAAACTTAGAGACGTTACTGAAATTTTCCAAAGCCTTAGTTTCATTCTTTGTCAATGAGGCTAATGATATCTCCTTTATGGCATGTTTGTGAATATTAAATGAAATAATATGGGTAAAATACTCAGGACAGAGTCTTGTACATAGTAAATGACAGGAAAAAAATGTGAGTTAATTTGAAAAAAGAGTTAACCTGTCTGACATTAAATATACAGGTTCAAAAAAATAAAGTCCTGTCCTTGAAAAAGCAAAGACAGGGGAGACATAAAATAACTATTTTGCTAACAACTATTACTTTCATGTCAATAATTCATTATCATTCAACAAACATGTAGTAATAACTTATAGAATGTGAGATATTATATTAGACTTAGTCTAATGATTAGAATGTGGTCCTTGCCCTTGGGGAGCTTGCTGTGTCAGTAGAGGAGACATTCAACAAGAAATATGTGACGCTTAAGTTGAGTCTTAAAGTATTAGTAGGACTTTATTGAGAAGGAAAGGGGAAAACAAGCCCAGGAAGAAAGAAACATTTTTTATTCTTAAATTTAGAAAATGAATCTGAGAGTCTATCAAGATTCTCAGAACAACATAGAATATGGACATAGATAAAGTATAAAATTCCTCCAGTAAGTAGGAATAAAAATAGAACACACTTATGGAGTAACTACTATTCTGCCTTTCTGACAGTTTGTTAAGACAGAGGTGCAGCACTTCTATACCTTTACATAGGAATTTACATGGAAATTACGTTTCATCTTCAGAGTAACTGTACAAAAGTGATACTATTAAGGTTCCTTCTCCCAGATGTAGATACTGACTTATGGCAAAGCCAAGTCAGGAGCAGAACTGGAATTCGAACTTAAGCAATCTGGCTCCAGAGTCTACCTGTAGCCACTACTAACACTGCCTCTCAAAAGATAATATTTCTTAAAATAGGTAAACCATGAATTGATATACATAGACATTCTTAATGAGACTGTTCGCTAAGAAAATGAAATATCCAAGGGGCTCCTTCTTTCTCCCTTAGCACTGTCCCCCTTTTCTCTCTAGGGGAGCAGAATGGCACTTGCAAGCAGCACTATTTGCAAGATTTTACTGACCACTCCTATGCTCACAGCACTGATAGCAAAGAGAGTCTTGTAAGAAAAAGACTGACAAACAGTACGTAGGAGCTCCTCCCTTTGGCTGTCATCTGGAGACTAAGATGGGAATTTTAGTTATTTTTTATTTTTTAAATTATTTATTTATTTTTTATTTGGCTGCACCAGATCTTAGTTGCAGCACATGAGATCTTCGTTGTGGCATTCAGGATCTTTAATTGCGGCATGCGAACTCTTGGCTGGGGCATGTAGGATCTAGTTCCCTGACCAGGGATTGAACCCGGGCCCCCTGCATTGGGAGTGCGGAGCCTTAGCCACTAGACCACCAGGGAAGGCCCAAGACTGGAATTTTAAACCATGTCTAATTACAAAACAGAAGGAAGAAGCTGGGAGGTTTATCCTGGAGATGTGAGGGCATGAGCTTCCATACACTAGCTATCGTGTGTTTTTGTTTTTGCCTAATGGGGTGCAGCTACCCTTTGTAAAATGAGGAATTGTTCACCTTCTTCCCAAAAATAAGAAACAGAAATTCTGTCTCTGAACTAATAAAAACCATCTTAATTTCCACTTAATCTTTTACCCCTCGGTTCCAACTCATCCCCAAATCGCCCTTTTTGTGCCCTCTCCTCTCTTCCCCATCTGGACCACTACTGCACTCAGGTGTGCATCAGCTGTGATATGGCCTATTGCAATCGTCTTCAAATGCTCCTCCCGACATTTTTGTCCTTTCTTTTATAAGATCTCTGTACTAGGTTGCAGAATAATCTACATGCACTGTAAATAAAGCTGGTCCTTTTTCTATTTAGACCCCCAGTGATGCCGTCCTGTATCCTTCAAAATAAAATCTAGACCTGTTGCTTGGCCTGCAAGACCTTCAATTAGTAGATGGTCCCAGGGAGATTTCTCAGCCTCATTTTAATGACCTCAGGCTTCACACTCGACATGTGTGTCAACTGAAAAAAAGATGCACACCATGAGACTGTGAGTTAAGTTTTATTTGAGGCAAAGTGAGACAAAGTGCCCAGGAGACAGCCCATCAGATAGCTCTGAGGAACTGCTCAAGAGGTCGGGGGGGGGGGTGAGTATATACGTGATTTATGCGAAGGGGGTCCATGCAATCCAGCCCACATTTTGGCAGAAGGTTGCTGCTAGTCACAAGGAGCAGATGTCTCCATTCATGATTTTAGTGCTTTTCTAGATATGAGGAGATGCAAGAAATTAGGCTCATAAAATCTTCTCCTGAAAATATCTAACTATCTAAAGGTCTGTTCTGCCGGTCTTTCCCGGAGCACAGAGTGCCTCATTCCTGATCTCAGCCCTGAACTGCTTTCAGGGTGTGTTGAAGGTCAACAACTTCAGTGGCCAGTGACTTCATTCTTGTAGAACCAGATGGCAAGCAACAATTTTTAGTTGGCCTGCGGCAATTTTTAGTTGCATAATTCCTCAAAATTCTTACCCTCCATCATTTCACTCCCCCTGCCTTTGCTTATGCTCTCCCTTCTTTATAAACTGTCCTTCCTGCCTTTCTTTACCTGGATACCTCCCAACGGTCTTTCAAGACTCGCCTGACAATATCTCCTTCAGGAGGACTTTCCTAAATCCTAAGCCACGAAGTGCATCTCTTGTACACACTCTTCACATCTCTGTTATTTTACCTACTTATCCTATAGTGATGCAATTTTTATTCCCATTAGGCTATAAGTCCCTTCAAAGCAGAGGTAATATCTTTTTTTTTTTCCCTTTGTGTCCGCAGTAGGTAGCACAGGACCTGGAATAGGACATGTGCTCAATACATGTTTATCTGTGTGGGTAAAATTCAGTTCAACAGGTCCCAAATTCTGGTGACTGTCCCCCTGAAAGGCCCCTTACATTGTTTTCTTGTTAACTTATTTTTGAATGTCAAATGGTTTGTTTACTTTCCAACTATTGAATCAGAGGGTGTACCTCATCTTTCCCTGAAGAGCAGTATAATGGAGTTTGGCTTAGAAGTGATATATGAAGTTCAACCGTTTAACATTTACTTTGGGAAGCAGCATGCTAATTAGTAAAGATGCGCCCCTGGGCTCCAGCTGAATGTCTCTGCCTTTAGAGAAGGCTGGAGACACTGTCCAGAATCTATTCTAATGGAGCTGAAACCACAGCTTCCCTGCTCTCCCCTCTCAGCCACAGTTTGAATCCATTGTGCCTTTTTCTGCTATTGAATTTGAGGGAAGGGCACTTTACAGACCAAACAGGAGGAAATATTTCCCAAGGTATTGTCAGGGAGGGGGGGATTTCCCTCTTGACTCCTCTTGGATTCTTGTGGCTAGATTAATAATAAAACTGACACAGAACAGATTAACAGGAGGAAAAACAACACCCACATTTTAATTTTTTCACATGGTGGTCTCATAGAAGTAAGACCTAAGAAGTAGCCAAAGCAGGCAGCTTTTATATATACTTTTTAGACCAAAACAAGCCAAAAGTAAACAAAAAGACCCCCAATACATTTGAGAGGAATTGACAGGACAAAGAAATTTAGGTTTTGGGTGCTCAGTTAGTGAAGAATCTAAACAGAGTTTGGGCTTGGGGTAGTAAATTAAAGAACTAACAAGCTTTATCTAAACAGGCTTCTTAGCCTGAATTCCATATCTTTGGTGATCAGAGTGTCCTTCTACCTCTAGATACAGAGTGCATGAAAGATATCTTTCCTGTCTTCAGGGAGACAGAAGGGAGGGCCAGAGTATCCTTCTTGTGTTGGCCATTTCTTAAATAACTTTAATTCAAAATAACCAATATGTCATTGTGGCATATTTCGGGCAGCCCACCCTGACCCCCAATAGTATCATATTATATGGGGATCAGTGGGGCTGGGGTGGACCTTTGAACCAGTTGACCTGGGTCTGCTTTCAGCTCTGCCATAAATCCAGCCAGGAACTATCACTCCACCTCACCAGACCCACTGCTGCTCCCTTCTGGTGAGAGGAGTGGACAGTCTGTATGTACATTCTTTGCTACATGTGTGTAGTTTTCAAAATGTGTTTAATTTAAAGGCCCAGAAAGTCTCAAACTGCAAAACCAAATTCTAGTGACTGAGTTTTTATGCTAAACAAAGAGCCACTGGGAATAAAAGTCATTGAATTGGACCCTCGGGTTTATTAGGTTGCATGGTGTAGCACTGTGCTTTCTCCAGACGGTACACCTCATGCTGGGCTTGATGAGAAGATCCTGATAGTACTCTACAGCCATGCACTAGAATCTCTCATTCTCCCCTGCCTCTGGAATAATGAGTCTGACACTGTTAACTAACCTGCTGCGGATTCTACTGAAAAATAGACTATCTTTATGATTTTTGCAATTTTACTCATTTGCAGATCCATTTCCAGATGGGCTCAAAGACAATTATCATATTTGTCACCCGCTAAGTGTTCTGAAGAGCAGAAGCCAGTCTCTATCCCAAGCTTTCTTCCAGTTTGCAGTCTCCTTAAAGAGAAGCTTTACTTGCTTAGTTTCAAATTTTGAGATTGACAAAGAGATTAATTATATTTTTCTTTCTTTATACAAGTCTATAAAAGGCTTAATACAACAACAAATCCCTATCTTAGATTATTATACATGAAACCCTACAGATCATGAGTGGGAGTGGGAGAAAAATCTTTTTATTTATTAATATCGGGGAAAAAAGACAGACTTTTACTAGCATTCCACAGGCATGAGTAAATATGCTTAAGAACGTGAACCAAGTTTATTTCTATCATCTTTGAAGGGAACCAAAAGAAGGGAATAAGCAGACTTGAAGCTTAGAAAAAAAATGAAGGTCAGTTGCAAAACTGTTGTGGGAGTGAAGGGACCAGAAGAGCTGGCTGGGATGGATTTGATATTTTCAAGTCATTTTGTAGGTTGCACTCTAACAAGTTTTCAGAATGTTCAAAATAGACCTTACAGCCAAGAGACAGATAAGTTATTTTGTGATTACATATTTAAATTTGTTTGTTTGTGAATGTGTCCTACATACACGTCCCCTCTCTTCCCTTTGTCTTTTCCACACTATTTTTTTTAATGTTATAGAGTCAAAATTTATTATTATTATTTTATGAGCCTGAAGTAGTTCTATAATATACCACAGTAGAAATATAATGTGATGTGTAGGATGTGTATTTAATTTAAAATTTTCTAGTAGCCACATTACAAAACATTAAAAGAAATAGGTGAAATTAATAGATCTTGTTTAACCCAATATATCCCAAATATGATCATTTCAGCATGTGATCAGTATAAGAAATTGTCAAGATATTTGACATTCTTTTTTTTTCTATTTTATTTTTTTATATCTTTATTGGAGTATAATTGCTTTACAATGGTGTGTTAGTTTCTGCTTTATAACAAAGTGAATCAGTTATACATATGTTCCCATATCTCCTTCCTCTTGCATCTCCCTCCCTCCCACCCTCCCTAT
>NW_021703773.1:6924676-7013616 GCF_005190385.1 Monodon monoceros | reverse complement strand
TTTTTTTTTCTTAGATTCCATATATATGTGTTAGCATATGGTATTTGTCTTCCTCTTTCTGACTTACTTCACTCTGTATGACAGACTCTAGGTCCATCCACCTCATTACAAATAGCTCAATTTCGTTTCTTTTTATGGCTGAGTAATATTCCATTGTATATATGTGCCACATCTTCTTTATCCATTCATCCGATGATGGACACTTAGGTGTTTCCGTCTCCTGGCTATTGTAAACAGAGCTGCAATGAACATTTTGGTACATGACTCTTTTTGAATTATGGTTTTCTTAGGGTATATGCCCAGTAGTGGGATTGCTGGGTCATATGGTAGTTCTATTTGTAGTTTTTTAAGGAACCTCCATACTGTTCTCCATAGTGGCTGTACCAATTCACATTCCCACCAGCAGTGCAAGAGTGTTCCCTTTTCTCCACACCCTCTCCAGCATTTCCACACTATTTTGACATTTAACATCTTCCTGTGCAAACTGTTTGCTTCTTTTCCTCAATTCAGGTTCTCCCAATTACCCTTTCTTTTTCTGTTTTTGTCTCTTATACTTTACCAGCCACAGTATAGAATAGAATGTTTTAAAGCATTATTTAATAAACCTTTACTTTGCCTTTTTTTTTTTTTTTTTTTTGCTGTATGTGGGCCTCTCACTGTTGTGGCCTCTCGCGTTGCGGAGCACAGGCTCCGGACGCGCAGGCTCAGCGGCCATGGCTCATGGGCCCAGCTGCTCCGTGGCATGTGGGATCTTCCCGGATTGGGGCACGAACCCGTGTCCCCTACATCGGCAGGCGGACTCTCAACCACTGTGCCACCAGGGAAGCCCCTACTTTGCCATTTTTAAAACATCTGCTAATATTTCATAATATGTATGTCAATTAAAATGGTAGGAATTCAGTGGTTAGCTCATACTGCTTTTTATTCTTTGTCAGTGACCCTACGTAAAATAGTTTCCTACCTCTGTGATGTACGAGAATTCATCTAGAATTATATCCTTGCTAAGAAAATATCTTTCATCATCGCTGAGCCTATCGTTTCATAGATTACAGAACAGAAAGAAACAACATTTGTTGCTGGTATGTCCTACTGTATTAGATGATATTTGTTTTCATAAACTAGTGGAACATTTGAAACTCTTTCACCAAAAAGTATATTGTGGAGAACTGAGAACAAAGTGGAAGATTCTCCAAAAGGTCTTCAAGACTGAATTCATGGCACTAAGCGGTCCTAGAGGTGGAAGTAAGTTTAAAGCTCATCTAGTCTGCAGCGCCTTTCAATGAGGCGCAGGCCTCCTCCAATCTTATGTTTGAGATTACATCCAGAGAGACCAAGATTTCGTTTGTCAAATATCACAGTACTAGTTAGCACCATTGTTGGAGCCTGAACTCAACTCTTGACTTCTTTGATCCAGGATTTTTTCTGTAACATGAGCTCATGGAATTCTCTGATATATCTACCTTATAAAAATTGATTGACTTAAAAGTAGAATTTGTATTTTGTTAATCCCCCCCCCTTTTTTTTTTACTAAAAATAACAATTGTCATGTACATAAAAGAACTTAAACATCTTAAGAAATGAATAATGAGGGAGTGGAGTAAGAGGTACAAACTATTACGTATAAAATAAGCTACAAGTATCTTGTATAACACGGGGAATATAGCAAATATTTTATAATAATTATAAATGGAGGATGATCTTTAAAAATTGTGAATCACTATATTGTACACTGGTGACTTGTATAATATTGCATAGCAACTGTACTTCAATATAAAAAAAGAAATGAATAATATAACATATCTAACACCCAGATAAAAAATGAAACTTGCCAACAATATTGAAGACCTTCACTTCCCACTCTGTAACCACTATCCTAAATTTTTTTTATCATATATCATATATATTTATATAAAGAAAATAGATATTATACATAAAATATATACAATTACTATAAATATATAGAAATATATCAAATATATTACATATATAAGCTGTATATGAACACATCCTTAAATAATATAGTTTATATAATAGTTATATTATGGTTAATATAAAAGTTTTGCAAGTTTTAAAACTTTATATAAATAATATTTAATGCATGTGTTCTTCTGGGACTTGCTTTTTTCATTCATCTTTATATTCTTAGATTTAACTGTTGAGATTCATACATGCTTATGTGTGTGTCTCTATCTCCTTATGTGTGTGTGCTAAATAATATCTTATTATATTTAACGATTTATTTGTTCATCTTCTTGTTTTTGGACATCTGGTTTATTTCTACCTTTTTGCCTCTGTCTTCTGGTGCACAATTGCAAGATATTATCCCAGATGTACAGCTAGCAGTTAAATTTTTGGTTCATGGAATATGTGCGTATTCACATTGTTTTCCTACAAACACTGTACAAGAGTTTTTATTTTTTATTGTTTTACAACTTTGCCAAGAATTGATGTTGTCAAATTTAAAAATTCTTGTCAGTCTTGTATATAAAAAATTTTTTTGTTGTGACATTTTATTTTTTATTTATCTGATTACTAACAGAGTTTAAGTAGCCATCCTAAGATCCTTTAGCTGACAAGTAGCAGAGCTGAGATTCAAATCCATGTCTGGCTGGCTCTAATGTTTATGTTTTTTCTACTTTACTATATTATTTATTATTCATCTTGATGATATACAGTACATAACAATACATTATGAAGCCTAAAAATATTTTTAAAAGATATTAAGCATTGAATAAGAAACATTCAATACACTCATACATTGATATACATACATGTATATGCATGCATGGAGTTGGGGACAGGAGACCAAAATATAAAAGTTGATTTTATATAAATATAAATTTATATCAAAACTTGAAGAATTATCTCACAGCAGTTGGGGGAACTGAAATGTGGCCATTAGTAGTAGGGTCACAAGTACTGGATATTTATTCTGTATTTATATACCCGAACTAAGTTGGTCTGTTTTCCTAGCTGATAGGTCTCTCACAGAAACAAGTTTCTCTGAAATCTCAGTTTTTTTCTCTTTGCTAATATATCTTTAATAAAATGATTAAATGTATAAAATTGGTACAGTATATAGACACTTATATAAAGAGATTTACCGTATCCCGTATTCATTTATTTGAAAATGAATAAGTGTAACTCACAAGTTGTTTATATGTATGAATATGCTTAATATCTTGGTAAGATACTCCATATCTTAATACAGAATATTGGGGGAAATGTAAAACTGATTAGGGGCAATCTCATGTGTCCTGTGTCCCTATATTGCACAGGGTTCTCCAAGAAGCAGAACCCATAGGATCTATATAGATATGTAAAGGTATAGACATAAAGGTAGGAGATAGATGATAGATAGATAAGGAGCTGGCTCCTGTGATTACAGAGACTGAACTGTCCCAATATCCACAGTTCAAATGCTTGAGAATCAGTAGAACTAAGGTGTAAGTTCAAGTTTGAGTCTGAAGGCAGAAAAACACTGATGTCCCAGTTCAAAGACGATCAGGCGAATAGAACAAATTCTCTCTTGCTCAGCCTTTTGTACTATTCAGGCCTTCAGTGGATAGGATGAGGCCCACCCACACTGCGGAAGACAATCTGCTTTACTCAGCCTATTGATCCAATTTTCAATCTCATCCAGAATCACCCTCACAGACACACCCAGAATAATGTTTAACCAAATATCTGGGTATCTCGTGGTCCAGTCAAGTTGACACATAAAATTAACCATTACAGTCCTTTTTCTAAAGAAAAGTGTCATAGCTTGGGTAGCACAGATGTTTAATGTGTGGAAGAAAAGTGAAGGTAGTAGATAACTGTGCAGATTCTTAAGCTAGACTTCCTGGGTTAAAGCCTGGCTCCATCTTTACTATCCGTGTGACCTTGAATGACTTATCTAAATGCTCTGTTGCTTTATCTGTGAAGCTGATATAATAATAAGGATGGCTTCATGGGGTTGTATGAATTAAATTAGTTAATTTTTATCAAAGTCTTGAAATAGTGCCTGCCACGTTCTAAATGCTTGACAAATCTTAATTCTTTCCTTTATAAATTTATTTATTTTATTTATTTATTTTTGGCTGTGTTGGGTCTTCATTGCTGTGTGTGGGCTTTCTCTAGTTGCGGTGAGAGGGGGCTCCTCTTCGTTGTGGTGCATGGGCTTCTCATTGCAGTGGCTTCTCTTGTTGCAGAGCACGGGCTCTAGGCACGTGGGCTTCAGTACTTGTGGTGCGTGGGCTCAGTAGTTGTGGTGCACGGGCTTAGTTGCTCTGCGGCATGTGGGATCTTCCCGGACCAGGGCTCATACCTGTGTCCTCTGCATTGGTAGGCGGATTCTTAACCACTGCACCACCAGGGAAGCCCAATCTTAGTTATTTCTATTAGTTATGCCCAAAGCTAGGGAAGAAGACATTTTTTCCTTCTACCCAGAAACACAAATGTTGGCATCTAGAAGCATATTTCAGGAGGGAATAAGGCTAGGCAATAAGGGTGACAATAAGGAGATATAAACATGTGAAGAGGAGGGAGACAGTACAAGGAACATAAGAGATCCAAATTTTTAAAAGCAAATTTTTTAAAAACCACCTGTGATAATCTTGCATCCCAACCACATTCCTTTAAAGAGTCTTAAAATGTCATTACTTATTTATCGTCGGAATGTGCCATGGAGTGGGTGTTCCTGTGCGTTGTAAGATGACATAAAACCGTGTTTACTCTGAAAGCCAATTTAGACTAATAGGGGAGGTTGATTTAAATAAGCAAAAAATCTAAACTATAGACTACTTTTAGCAACATTCATTTACATTAAGTTTATTTAACTGACTTCACATATTTGAAAGTGATCAAGTATAGCTTAGTAAATAGCCCTTGGGGGCCAGCTTTAACAACTAGATAAGAACATTTTATTTTTAACATAATTTGGCGTATGTTTTAACTGCAGTTAAGGTAGGTGCATAAATAGTGTTTAATTTCTTAAGCATATTAAAAATCCTGCCCCAAATTTCCACACATTGTTAATCTTTGAAGTAGGTGTTGCTGAGCAAAGGCAAACACAATGCTGATCTTTAGCAGAATTGTCACAAATACTGAATCAAGCTTGAGTTAATGGGATGAAATCTATTTGTCCTTTTTCTTAGCTTCTACCATGTCCTGAACATTTGAAACCTGAGATGAAATTCAGGGTCTCTATAGCTGCCTTAAGCTTCAAGTTTCTGGGCTGCCATATCTACATGTTTTGGTAGAAAATTTTATATAATTTTTATGGAAGAGATTATTAATTTTTACCGTCTAGAAGGCCAACAGTGAGAGAGCCAGAATCTGAGAGTGTGGAACCAAGCTTCCAGTTTGATTTTTTTGGAAATTCCCGAAGTAACGGCACTAGAAAGCTAGGAAGGCGACTACACATTAGGCATTGTGTACCATGTACTGTGTTAGGTGCTGTAATCATCACACCATCCCTCTGATGTTGTCACTATATCAACTCCATTTAACTGATGTGGAAATTGAGGGTCTGAGCAGTTCTATTAACAGCTAGTAAGTCCTGAATGCAGGATTTGGATTTAAATCTGCCTGACTGCAAAGCTCTTTCAACTGCATTACTCCATCTCCGTGCCAGGTCATTCTCCATCAGCTGCTGCACCCTCCACAGGTGTATCCTGCAGACCTTGTCTGATGAACCTTAAACTCCACTGTTAGGGACTGAATGTTATGGACCCCCAAATTCATATGTTGAAGCCCCAACCCTGAATGTGATGATATTTGGAGGTACAGCTTTTGGGAGGTAGTTAAGTTTTCTTGAGGTCATAAAGGTGGGGCCCCTGTGATGGGATTAGTGTCCTTATAAGAAGAGGAAGAGAGATCAGAGCTCTCACTCTCTCACCACATAAGGATACAGTGAGAAGATGGTGATTTGCAAGCCGGGGAGAGAGCTGTCACTAGGGACCAAATATGCCAGCACCTTGATCTTGGACTTCCTAGCCTCCAGGAACTGTGATAAACCAATGTCTGTTGTTTATGCCCCAGTCCGTGGTATTTTCTTAAAGTAGCTGAAGCTGAGTAATACACCCATTCTCCCAGAAATGGGTCCCATTGTTGTCAGATAATTAGCTTTCAAAAAGTTAGAAACATAATTCTTATACCAGTGTAGGCTGAACATGCATCAAAGATTTTATCCAATTCCTTTATTAATGAAGAAAGTGATAAGCTGGTAAAGCTAGTTCAAAGAACATTTTGAGAAACAGGGTACTTGTAGTCTACTAGGTAAGGCATTTTTAAATAAATTTGCTGAGCTAGAGATAAAATTGGTTAAGGTAGATTGGTTAAAGTCCTATGGAACAATAAAACCTGATGGATAACATCTCTTCCAGACAGAAATCTACAAGTTAACATGTAACTTCATGAAGTCTGAGCCCTCAGTAGTAAATAGCAAAGTCAAACGTAGGTACATTCCCTGAGCTAATCATATAATCCTTGTTAAACAACATCCCAGTGCTACATTGAAAAGATGTGCCACTCACCTTTTGTTTTATTTCCAAGTATTAAAAAAATTTGTCTTAACAATCTGTTACTATTTATTCTCCTAGCACCTGCTTACCTTATTATAAGATTTATAACAGTTTATGTAACAGTTTACCTTTCTCATCTCACCTTCTTTTAACTATAAGTTCTTTGAAGGTTAGGAGCAATATCACTGTTCTCTTCATGGTAGTTTCAGCTCTTAGGTAGCACAGTGCCTGTGATGTAACAAATGTTTGGTGCATTTTAATTGAATAAATAAATGAATTTGAATTATGTTTCATGTGTTCTTGAGTGGGTTGCTCAGAGAGTTTTCTGATGGACAGAAATCCCAGTGGCAGCAGAAGCATCAGCCTTTTCTGTCAGCGGTAGTGACAGTTCTCCCCAAAGCCATGACATCCAACATTGCCGAGCTCCAATAGGCTGTTCTCTGGGGTCACCTCATTTTTCAGGTATCAGCCTCCTTAAATCTAGGACAAAATCCTCAGGCCCCTCAGCAGCTGGGAAGTTCAGTTCTATTCTCTCCATGTCATTTCCACAGGACTTTTTTCACAGCAGAGCTCATAAGACCTTTGAGTGCTGTGTAGTTTTCTCGGGAAATTTAATCAATAACTCTGGAGAGAGGATTAAAGGAACAACCCTCAATATATAGAATGAGTTCCTTCCTGATGTTGTCTCTTGTCTTTGACCCAAGACAAGGCTGTTACCCCAGGGTAATTTATCCTACTTCCTAGGTTACGGATGCTCAGCTTTTTCCCCCCTATCTGTCATGAGAAATATAACTTGCTGTTGTCCTTGGCAGTTGCTAGCTCCAGCCCTGATGCTCAGTAGGGTATCCATGGTAAGCATGCCCCTCAAGAAGTTGCTCATATCAGAATCACCAGGGGGAAGGGTGACATTTGCAATTTTCTGGGCAAGCGCAGATCTCCATTTATTCCAGTAGAGAACTTATCACCTTGCCATGTTCAAACTCTAGCAACCCTGGAATCTGACAACAACCCCATGTTACTTCTGAAAACCCCGAAGGACTAAGAATTGCTTATACTAAGAAAGTCTCAGGAACATTTGCTGGACATCTCGGAATGCTTTACTTTAAAAACTCGGCTTTATATCTACATTTGTTTCATTGGTGTACAGTTTTGTAGTTGTTTTTCTGGAACCTCCACTTATAAAATTTATAACCTCTGAACCTTAATTTCTGACCTGTAAGATCAAGGTGACAGAACCTATGTTACAAGGTAGTGATGCATAGCAAATGAAGTCATATCTGTAAAGTGCTTACTGTAATGCCGAACCCATAGTGAGATGTCGTAAAAGTAATCTCCTTGTCTTCCCCACTCTCCCTATGATGAAAGAAATTCATATTTAAATTGTCTTTTGCAATTTTCCATTCCTAATCCCCAGGTCTGTCCAGACAGACATTATATCACTTACATATGACATATTTCCTCCTTCCAGCCCAGCCTGGAGAGCTCACCTGAAACCTAGAACATGGAGGTGAGTCTGCCTCCGTGGGTGAAAAAGCCATTACCATTGGCAGCAAAAACCAGTGGAAGTTCATGGAGGAGTAGATGAGGACCATTCTCAGACAAAACTGTCAATTATTCATTATGGCATAGTAAGTGCTTGCAATATGACACTATGAGATGCATTTTGTATATTATCTTACTTAAGTTTTACAAATATCTTGAGGAAAATACACTCATGTTAGGATCAAAGTATTGAGGCTTATGGAGATATAATTAATTGGGTAGGTAAAATAGGTAGGTTGTAAGCCCACACTAACTGCTTCTAAGATCTGTAGCCCTCACGTCTAAACGATATTGAGCATTGTTCACCTTTGCTCTCCAATGCCCACGTTCCACATGGGGTGTTGAATCACTAAGCACCTTCACGATATCCATTTCTTTCTGGAGACGTGAACGTCAAAGTACTGTCTTGGTCCAACGTTTCCTGCTGGTTCTTTAGCCTCTTGATTTTCCCTCTTCCCTGCTCCCATCAGAGTGTTTTCTGCTGTGGGTTCCATTCTTCTTTGGGGGCTTAAAATGTCTATGTGTTGAAATTCCAAAACCACACATTTGTATTTTAATAAGAGACATTATTTATCTGCTAAGGCTTAATGTAACCCCAAGTGGACAACGTCAGGGGTGGGAATTTTAGGCACTGAGTAAGCTCATGGTGTTAAAACTCATCCCTCTCACAGACTTCTACTCTTCCTACCTGTAAGACGGCTTTGCCATCAGAAACCATGTCTGTCTCCTAACGCTCAGCACCGCCAAAGAGTTAATGCTTTTAATGTAAAACATTTGCAGTCTTCCAGACAAACTCTGGTAGGTGACCATCCTTATAGAAAAGATGGTGTTAGTACCATAAGATACTAACACGGAAGTCAGTATGATAAACACCCAATTCTTTCTTCATTTGCAAATCTATATTTTGGATGATATTTCTGAGGGCTAAACTTGGTAAATCTTCTAAGACCTCATTTTTAGGATCTTATGCCTTTTTGGTTTCCTGAAAATTATACCACATGACCTTTTTTGCCTCCCATCGGGAAATTTATAGGTTTCTCCCATGTCTCACCTTGATAATTTTTAATTGGTCAATGTCTAGGTATACGTAGTGTGTTGCAGCGTTCAGTAAATATCTGTTATAACTCAGCACTGGTAAAGTGGTCGAAAATATACTATCATCTTTGGCATCAGCATTGTTTTCACTGCATCATCATAAATCAATTTTACGTGGACAGCTAAATGGACTAACAGTCTCTAAGGCATAAAGCATGGCACAGTATTAGTAAGAACTGTGCAAAGTATTTTTATGCCTTTGAGAATCGGTCTTTTTTTAAAAAAAATAGGAAAGCAAGTAGAGTATTTGTTAAATGTTGAAGCATTTAAAGAAGTTCATAGTACATGTGTCTAATAGGACTAGTTCAGATACCAACTATATCTTTCATATGGTTTATTTGAAACATGAAAATAAATCTGCCAAAAGTTAATATTTTTAAATTATGGGAGGAAGTGTTTAGATAGTGTTTATTTTACTAATTCATATTGCTCTCTGTGCTTGAAAGCTTCCTAATTAAAAGTGAAACACGTTGAAGAGCCACATGTATAACAGAAGCCCATGTTGGTGAATAAACGTCCTTTACACAAACCTTATGTGTGTGTAGTGCATAGGAGGCTGTGGAAGGGCACATGTCCCATCATTAACACCCTGGGTTGGGAGAGAAGAGTGTAGATGAGAGGAGAAAGAAAAAAATTCATAATTTATATATATTTGCATATACATTGTTTCACTAGTTGCAAAGAAAATGCCTAGGTTTAGTAATTAAAGGATTTAATGAAGACAACAATTTGAAAAATGAGCAAGTAACTTGAAGGAGTAATTCACAGTAGAAGCAATGTAGATGACATGAATATTGGAAAAGAATGTTAATCCTCATAGTTGTAAAAATTCACATTGAAATAAGAATGAATTGCATCCCCTCACCCCCAGCTGATTGGAGAAATCAAAAAAAGGCATGGAAAAAAAGACACAGCAGATAAGAATGTAAATTGGTCTAACCTTTCTGGAAGGCTATCTGGAAATATATATCAAAATATTTTAAGGAGAACATTTAATAAGCCCTGAAAAATTGTTTATGAGTAAATTAATCATCATGTGTGTATGATAAGGAAAAATGAAAACAATGTCTGTTAATAGGAAATAAAAAGTTATCGCATCTAAGCAAAAATTTGGTATGTAGCTATTAAATATTACAATGTAAATAACAATTTATTTATGAAAAAGAATGACAATGTTACATAGCTAAGTGAAAAATAAGGTTAAAAAAACTAGTTTGCAGAACTCTATTTTGTAAAAAAATAAATAAAATCAATAAAATGCATGAGTGCTTACATTAATAAAAATTCTTATCAAAAAGTTAACTCTAAAATGAGTTAAAGATCACATTTTGCTTAGTCTTTTTAGTATGTTCTCCAGTTTCTTCACAATGAGAATATATTTCTTTTATTATCAGAAAATTTAATAAGTCCAAAGTTTAATGGGAAGTACAAATATCTACCCATTATAAAATGGACATAATTAAAGATCAATCAATTATAATTATTGATATGAAAGATAAATTTGAAGAAATCTTTCAATGTTGAGGGGAGAAGACAGAAAATATGACAGAAATGTAAACAAATATGCAAAATATAACCAAGATGTTAAACATTCATCTCATGCGAGCTACAGGAGATGATAGACATAATGGAAAGGACAAAAAATTATGAAAATGCAAGAACTTTCCTCTTAAACTGAAGAAAGGAAAGAAATTCAGATTAAAAGTCCCTTCCTGGCCACCTCCCCCAAAGTGTAATGAAACTTATGAGTAAACACATATAGGCGAAATGTTATAACCGTAAGATGGATAGAGAGTCGAATAAAATTTCAAGGTACTGTGGTTTCTGTCTTCAAGTTAAAAGTGGTTAATTGAAGGTTTGTTCTTATTTCCACTTTCTTCTTAAATCCCTCTAAAATGATAGTAAAGAGTTAAAAAACACAGGGAGAAGAGGCCAAAGAAAAAGTATTAGAAGCAGAGAGAAGTGGTAACTGACGGAGATGGTAAGATAATGCTGAAACTTCATCTCAAAGTGGGGAGAATAGGAGTTGTTGTTTAATGGGTACAGAGTTTCAGCTTGGGATGATGAGAAAATTCTGGAGATGGAGGGTAGTGATGGTTGCACAACAGTGTGAATGTACTTAATGCCATGAATTGTACCAACACGGGTGTCACAGGGCTAAAATCAAAGTCTTGTCACCCTTCCTTTCTGAAGGCTCTAAAGAATCCCTTTCCTTACCTTTTCCAGCTCCTAGAGGCCATCCACATTCCTTGGCTTGTGATCCCTTCCTCCGTCTTCTAAACTAGCAATGTTGCATCTCTCTACCCATTCTGTAGTTACATCTCATGCTGGCTCTGATCTCAGCTGAGAAAGGTTTTCTGCTTTTGAGGACTCATATGATTAGGCTGGACTCACAGAATTATCCAGGCTACTCTCCCCACGTCAAGATCTGTAATCTTAATCACATCTGCAAAGTCTCTTTTGCCTTATATGGAAACATGCTCACAGATTTCAGGGATTAGGATGTGGATATCTCTGTGGGGCCATTATTCCTCCTACCATGAAGGGAACAATTCAGTGTCAAAGCCATTTACTCTCAGTCAGGGAGGTTATCACCACGAGGGCAGCCGTGATGGACCACAGGGGGTATCAGAGCCTGCATGGGGTGAGGAGAGCATCTGTTTTAAAAGATAGCCCAGCACAAGGTGTAGGAACCTGAGCAGGGTAAGAATACTGCCACGGAAAGGGCAGAGTATGGGATGTCTGGAGCCCAAGAATCATGAAGAGGTGAGGAGGGTGACTGCCAAGGGGTAAAGTGGGCCAGCAAGAGGGATGGCAGCCTGAATGGAGTGAAGGGGAATTGGGTGGGGGTGACCTGGAGGGGCAGCATATCAGCCTGAGAGAAGGAGGGGTAAGTTCACACGGGGAGAGGGATGTACCAAACTAGGAAGGTGTTGGAGCTCAAACAGGATGAGAAGGATCCATGGATGAGGGGGCCATGACAGTGGCCCTGAAGGAAGTGTCAGAGCTCAGAAGATGTGAATAGGGTGTATTGGGAGGTAGGGAAGGTTGCTGTAGTCCCTGGAAATTGTTTCCATATAGGGAGGTATATCAAATGTGTTAAGGATAGTGAGAGCTAATTTTCTTAGATTGGAAGAAGGGAGTTACAAATCTGGAAAGGAAGAAAGTTAGAAAGGACCTATGATATTAGGTAGGAATTAGTGGTATTGGTATGAAATTGTGGTATTCAGTGCATATATAGGTGTAGAAATATATATTGATGAAAATGTGTGTATATACAAAATACATGCACATGTACATATATGCACATACATACATCTGTACATAGCAATGAACACACCTAGCACCTAAATTTGGTATTATTTAAATAGCATTCTTCCAGTAAAAATAGAATTATTGCTCCTTGGATAGCTGGCTGATTCCGGGGCTTGAACAGGCAATGTGCAAAATGAGCTTGGAACACCCTCTTGTGCCAGAAAGTACAGCAGTACTCAAAAAATAATTGGGGCATGTCAATAGGACATAGGAATCAGCCTGAAGAGGCTCTCAGTGGTCAAATGAGGACAGTTTAAGCATCAAAATAAATGATGATTGTCATAGGTAACACACTGATTAAAATAGAAAACAATGAATTCATAATTTTTTTAAAAGGAAAAAATTGGAAGTTTTATAAAGAGCAGAATATTTATATATTATTTAGGTGTTCTCAAAGTACCTACCCCCCAAAAGATTTAGTATTTGCAAAACATGGTAGAGAATTCTGGCAGAAAATAGCTTTATCAAATAATCAAACTTAACCTTGTCAGTAAAAGGACAAATATATGATTTTGAACTTTTTCCTTTTATCGATAAACTTGAATGCATTCCGAGGTTTAGATGGTAGTAATGACTTAATGTTAATTTCATAGTTGCGATGGTTGAATTGTGGTTATGTGGGAGAATGTCTTTGTAGGAATTCTGTCTGTAGTATGATGAGACGTCAGGGTTGATTAGAGGGACCTGAAGATGCACCCGTCCCATTATTGTCCATGATATGTTGTTACTATCAGGTTCAGCATCATAGTAAATAATCTTGAAATAATTATGTCACACTCCAGGAGGGGATTCCATTCTCTTTCATTTCCATTTCCATATTGCTGGTTGCTGTAGTAAATTAACCAGAGTTGTTCAAATTTATCATCAGCAGATGGTAAGTTTTTTTTTTCTCTCACACTTACTCATAGCCCCGTGCTACAAGCTACAGGTTAGAAATGGAATCTTGGAAGCAACATCAGAAGAATCTTAGTTTCTGCAATGGTCTGTACCAGGTTCTTCTGACCAATGACATTGCATGAAAAAGACTTATGGTTTCAGGCTCCCCAGTATAAGCTGGTGTCATCACTATGAGCAAACACTTCTCAGACTGTACCAGGAAACTGAGCTAGGATTCCAGGGTTTTATGAAGCAGATGACTTCACAGAAAGTGAACTTTGATCTAAGATCTGGTCAAACAGCAGTTAATTATATAGGAATAAATGAAATTGATTAAGAAACTTAAAGAAGCATTTTATAATACTATATTTGTGACAATTTCTATAATCATGAAATCGTTTCAGAAAAATTATAACCGTTTTATTAATACAAAACTATGAAATTTTCTGAATATTGAACTCACATAAAATATTCTCTCAGTTTTCACCATCCAATATAAAATTTTCCAAGATGGAAAAGAAAGACTCCCCTGATTTACTTGTGAATTTACATCACAAAACTGATTAAAAACATAAACATTTGAATTAAAGCTATTTGAAAATATTGATTCTCCAGGGGAAACATTTATTTAAAAAGAAATTACTTATAAAGGAAAGTGAATTAGACTGCATTACACTTTTCGTCAAAGCACCTAGTATCAGAAAAAAATGGAATAAACGCTTAAAGTTTTTAGGAAAAAAAAATTTGATTCTGGAATTTTCTACTCAGCCAAAATATTAATCTACTCTGAAAGAAAAATTGCTTTTTCCCAAAACCTTCTCAAAAATGCTTTATAGGTAACAGCAGAAATATTCGAAACAAACTAAAGTCCAAGGAATTCAAGAAAGAATATAACATACGCTATAGGAAGCAGTGGCAAGTAACTGTAATCCAGAAGCAGTGATTAGTCATGATAGCAAACCCCGATAGACGCTCAGTGCTTTGAATATATAAATTTATTTAATCTCAAAGTAAATCAACAAGATAGGCACTGATATTATTGCCATTTAAGGCCCAGAGAGCTTAAGAAACTCCATCAAGTTCTCTGAGCTGGTAAGTGCCAGAGCCAGGGGCTGTCCAGTTCCAGAGCTATTCTCTTAACCACTCTTCTGTCCTGCCTCTTCCAGTGTAAATGAATGGACTTCAGGTGAAATTTAAAGAGGATCCATTTGGTCTTCAACATGTGAAAGGTTATTTTTGAATGGTAAAGTTTAATGACAAAAAATTACCCATAATTTTCTGTTAGTCCAGTCACACTACCTGGTTAATGGTATATATTTTATACTTGTAATTATACTCACAAAACAGATTGTAAATTTTAAAAAACTTAAAAATGAACAAACCATAAAACTAGCAGAAATTGGTAGAGCAGATAGCAAGAGTATGTATAGTATACATACATACAGTGAATATATAGTGTACACACTATATATATACACTATAGTATATATAGTGTATATAGAGAGTGTACTCTATATATTATACACTATAAACACATACATATAGTGTACGTATATAGAGTGTAGATATAGTACGTATATGTATATAGTGTGTATTTCTAATATATAATGATTAATATTAGTAACTTGTGGAGAGTGGAATTGGAATTAAGTGTAGGAGGTATGAATGGATACATTTACTTTTCATTTTATTCCTTTAATAACTTTTTTCAGTTATTTTACAATGTGCATGCAATCTTTGTAAAATTTAAAAGAAAACTAAATTTAAAGTACAATGTGGGATGCTGACAATACTGGAAAAGAATGCGGTAGATCTGTTTGTGTGGGCCTGGGAATATATTCCCAATTCATTGTTGACTGAAAGAAGTAAACTGCGGAGGGTCCCAATTGTGTTTTTAAAAGTATGCCAGTATACATATGTGTGTGCGAGTGTGTGTGTGTGAGCACACATGTGTAAATATCTGTATGCATATGTGCGTGTGGTTAAATAGGTAAAAGGTGTTGGAAGGATACACAGTCAACTGCTGCAAATGCCAACTCTAAGGAGAGGGATTCTGAGAAAAATAGGGGGAATCGGTACATATACTTATTATACTTCTGTGGTATTTGGATATTTTTACAAGGTTCATGTATTAAAAATATGATGATAATAAGGTAAAATTTTGAAATAGTAGAAGAAGAATGGCAAAAGATTTTCTCAATTGGAGGAAAATGATGGGAGAATGACCAGTGTCAGTTTTCAGCTATCAAGGGCTATGATGCTAGTTAACTCTGTAAGATTGGAAGGGAAGTGGAGTGAGGCTGACCAGAGGGAAAGTGAAAAAGTAGGCAGATAAAGGATTTTTAAAGTTCAGTATCTCATTCCACTCTTCACTCTGGCTTTTTTTTTTAATAGATGTTTATTAGAGTATAATTGCTTCACAATACTGTGTTAGTTTCTGTTGTACAACAAAGTGAATCAGCCATATGCATACACAAGTCCCCATATCCCCTCCCTCTTGAGCCTAAGAAATTATTGCTCCCAATGGAATAATAGATTTATACTTTACCCACAATGCTTCACCAATCACTTAATCTTTACTTCTGCTCTGCTCAGCTAGCTTTATTCTTTAGAGAAATAGAAAATCCCATAATGTACATAAATCCGCTCTAGACCTCCCTCCCAGGAAATTGTGGAGCCCAGTTAAGAAAGAAATTCCTTAAAATTATAGAACCAGATAAGCTGGGCAGGTTGTTCTGTTTGTTTCCATGGGAACTAGTGAGCCCTTCCTCCTGAACACATTTCCTCATTTCTGTTCCCCAGACACACATGCTCACTAATGAATTTCACACTGGGTACTTTTCCTGAACAAGGTACTATTTCTCCACAAAAGGGACTACTGAAGCTTCCTTACTTTTCTTGAATGCAGTGATATTATCGAGTCACAGATCACCCAAGCCAATTAGACAGGGGGATTCAGCTACACTTTCCACTAGTATTCTGATGCACCCACTTTAATGAGAATTTGAGGCAAGAGGGAGCAGTTGTTACACACTCACTGAAGACTCACTGAGTAGCTGAAGTCAGGGTCCAGCCTCCAAGGTCCTGTTTGCGTCCCCGCTCAGAGCTGACAACACTCCCGACAGTCAGGATTCAAACCAGTAGTTAGGGATTCTCTAAGACCAATAAATGGCCATTAATGTCATTAAAAATGCAGTTTCTCAAAGTTCAGGCAGAATTCAATGTGCACCCACAGGGTCAGGATTAAGAGAAGATGTGTGAGGGGGCAGTGTTACGATAACATCAGCAGGCATTAATTGAATATACTCTGTGTGTCAGAAACTCTTCTAAGAGGAAGAGCTCCTTTTCCTAAATCCATCCATCTCTCCTGCCACAGTCATAATTTTAGTGTCTAAGTTTCTATGAGAAGATCCTCTAAATGTCGAATCAGAATTATCAGCTTCCAGGTGTAACACATCTGTATAATTGTTTGGTTTCTATTTGATATGATTATACAGAGGAAGTCAAAAGGCCAGAGAATTAAAGCTGCTATCAAGACAGAATTTAGGGTTGCACACCTCACATAGATTAATGTATAGTATGGTTTCTAGAAAGCTCTGAAATACCTGCATACACACACATGCACACACACACACATTCCAATAAAATACAAACTTCATCAGCACCACCTGGTGCCTTGTTCCCTTTGCAATTTTCAATATATAGAAATGGATCACTCTCTCCCCTTCACCTGTCTTCTGACTTGACTTTGAACCTGGACTTCACCTCTGCCTCACTCTGAAATCTCAGACACACTTTGTAGTACGAGTAGGATTGCCAAAAGAGTTTCAAGGAGATGCTAAAATCTATTAGGATTAGCAAATCTATTAGGATTAGCAAAGACCTGTGGCTTTTTACACGATATACAAATATTGAATCATTATGTTGCACACCTGTAACTAACATAGTGTTATATGTCAATTGTATCTCAATTAAAAAATTTTTAAAACTAAAAAAAATTTCACTCTCTTTCCTTGCCCACATTCTTTGACTTTGTGTATTAGGCTTCTTAGACACCATAATATTCTGGATATGTATGGATGTGCTTATTTGCATAATGTAAAGAAATGGCCTATTTTCCATAGTGAGTAAAAGAATTCTAAATATTAATATGTGCAATTATGCTGTTTGCAAATGTGACAGTTCTGGATACTTAGCACAATGCAAGACCGTGCTGTGTCATAATAATCATAATGGCCATAATTATTCTAATTAGTACTTTTATTTGTGATTTGTTTCTAGTGCAAACTTTCCATGGGATAACATTAGTTACTACCCTTGACTTTTGTTCATCTTGACCAATGGGCTGATTTATCACAGACTTGTGATCTACAAGCTACATGGAGAGCTTGAAGGAAAGAAAAAGAGAAAGGAAGAGGGAAGGAGGAAAGGAGGGATGGAGGAAGGAAGGGAAGAAGAATAGAAGAGGAGAAAAGTGGGAGGGAAGTGAGAAGGAATACCAAAAGGCTAATACTGATAATTCCTAGGAGTTTTTCAGAAATAACTTACCTTCTCCATCTACATTTAGATGTCTGAATAGTCGCGTTGTAAAATGTTTAGCATCAACCATGGGTGGCCCAATGTAATTTTGAGTGTTGTTAACATCTTGTACTCCTCTAAACTGATAGGAGAATAAGCTATCACTACTTCTCTGTTAAGGAGTACTGCACATATTAGGTGCCATCACAGTGAATGAGTTGTACCAACTAGACCAAGAGTGTGAATTCCTCACCAGTGCATCAGAGTGGTAATTAGTTGCCATGAATCTGCAAAAGTTCCTTGTGTGATCCTCTGAGGTTGGACAAAAATAGTGAGTATCGTAAAATGCCATGGTCTTACTTACATCTTCACATTTTCTGTTAATATTTTATAGCTACAAAAAGAAAAAATGGTGTCAACAATATGTAATTTTCACCTTGAAAAATAAATTGGTCTCAATAGCTCCCTACCATCTGTCTACCATATGTGGAGACTTTCTAATAAAAGAAAATCTCTCCTCTCACAATTATTCTTTAACTTATTTTCTTTTGCATAAAATTATTTTTTATGAATATAGAATTAATACATATTTGAGTTAGAAAATTTTGGAAATTATAAACAAGAAAATGAACACTATACATAATCCCACCACTCATACGACCAATTTAAAAACTTTTATGTAATATACCCCAGTATTTTTTAAGGTAAAAAATTATTGGGAAATATTAATTATCTATGCCCTCTGGATTAATGATAAATGATGATGACATCATTTATGATTAAATGATAAAAATGAACACTCATTCATTCTATGAATCTTAAAGAGATCAATATAAGTACTTACCCATATAAAATATTTTTATTGAAGTATAATAAACACCCAGAAAAGAGCACTAATCATAGGTGTACAGCTTTATGTATTTCCATGAAATGAGCATAATTGTATATCCTGATCAAGAAGTAGAAGATCCCCAGCATACAGATACCTCAGCTCCTATCCTCCTCCAGTCACTACCCTCTCCCACTATTCTGACTTCTAATAGCAGAAATTACTTCTGTTTGTTTTGGGACATTATATAAATGAAATCATACATGTGTCTTCATTGGAGTCTGGCTTTATTCCATCAGCATTATAGTTACAAGATGCCCATTGCTTTCTTCTATATGTATTTTTTGTGTATAAAGATATTATACATAACTTTAGTTCCAATATTATTGTTTTAAACTCATTTATTTTTTAAAAAAATAATTTTGGAATTGCTTGAGCTGATCCATAAGAAACAGTGAGCTGTTAATTTAGAGATTATGATCAATTATCTAGCTCTTCAAAGATGCCCTTGCCCGATAAAGGCAAATGTAATACACTGAACTTTGTGGGTTTTGGTCTTCTTTACTTTGGTTTTATTGTCACAAACTCTGTTTACCTCTTTAAATTACAGTGGAGAGAAGAGTTATTTTTAGCATTAAGTCCTTGTTGAGAGTTGAGTGGAGACATGAGAGTAATAAAGAACTACATCCTATATCATAATATTTTAGAGCCAGAAGAGAACTTAGGCATTAAGTCTAACCTCTCTGGACTTGAGGCTCAGACAAAGTAAATAACTTACTGATGTCAAGTCATGTAGCTAGTTATTGGCAAAGGCCTTGCCCAGTATTCTCTGTATTATGCCTTGATATATCGCAGTTTTAGTTTGGGCAGATTGTGGAACATTTGCCAAGAAAAATATAACAGCCTTACATTTGGCAGTTTCTCTACACTTCTTGTTTAGCTTAACGGTCAACTTATTTCCACTCATTTGAAGGATGTATGGTCCAGGGATGAATTAAATTTTATAGAATCATGCCATGTTGAACTGTAATGTCACAACTTTTATGTAACTTGACACTTATTTTCCAGATGAGGAAAATGAGACTCAAAGGCTAAATTCTAGTTGGGCAAATTTGGCACTAGAAGCCAGATGATTTCGATCATTTTCCAGGATTTTTCTTTTCATGCTGGTCCTTGCTAATCTACAATATTAGGGTTGGGAGCAAATTCCAAGTTATTCACTTCCTCTTAGCTACTGTTCTTGGCACCTGATTGAGCTGCCTCTAGGTAGATGTTGCTCTCCTTCTTCCTGGGGTATCAGGACCCCAGCCTTGAGCTCAAGCTGTATTCATTACCACTTCTCAGGCAAGATCAGACACTTATGGTAAAATAAGGTGGCCAACTTACCAGGAGTTTGTTTACAGGGGGGGTGGATTCAGGAACAAGAGTGGGGAATACACACATATCTAAGAGGGAACAGTTTTTAGAGAATAGAACAAGTTCTGTCTAAGACATTTTCCATACAGCATTGGACTCCAAAGATATTGTCTGCTACTTCTGGAAAGAAAGGTCCCAGGCAGAAGTTCAAGGAGTCTTCTAAAGAACTCAGTGAGCTGGGCAAGCACAAGCCATGCTCATCTGCCATCTTTCTTACTAGCTTCCTAATATAGAATTTAAAGATGCCAGATATGTTTGCACTCTTAAAGTTAGGGATAGCATTTTGAGCCAATTCTAGCCAAAATTTCTTTTATAAAAAGAGAAATGTATCTGAGGAATGACTAGCCCTGTATGCCTTTCTTTCTTCTTGAGATACATTAAGGTATAATTAAGATGGGTGCACTAGGCAGGGCATGCAGTACTCTTTTCGCTTACTTTAGAGTTATGCATGATTATTCCTGATCGACATCATGTGATAATGTGAAGCTTGGTCCTCCTGCAGCCATGTTGTGACCAGTAGGCAGGAGACACTGCCTACTGGCTGAAGAAGAGCTATAAGATGGAATGAGCAAGACTTCCCTAAGGAATTTATCAATTTATTATTTTTTGATTATTCTGCTATTTCAGCTGATAAACAGTACTGCCTTGTTCTTAATGAAACGTGTTGACAGAGAGTGGAGAAGAGGGATGCTTCATACTTCTTTTGGAATAGAGTGTCACTGCAGTGCTTTGAGGATTCCAGGTGACACTTAGAAAGTTTTTGGATTTATGATCTTGGGAGGCAGCACACTTAGGGCCGATGTAGCTCAGTTCTGGTGGACAATGCGTGCAGTGGGAGTGTGAGATGCCCTTAAGACGTTCAACGGATGAGACATCAACAAGGGATCCCAGGGCAGGGCAGGAGCAGCACTACAGGAAGGGCAGTTTAAGAACGCCTGTGGCATATTCTGGAGGACTTCCAGAAATAACTGAATGAAATTAGAAGAGAGCTGGATGTCCTGCATTGGCAAGCAGAAGCTACAGCCATTGAAATATGTGGCTTGTCTTGTAAGACCTAGGGAAATCCAGGTTGTACAGTTTTTTTTGGTGATTTACTTGTTTTGCAATTAACCAAATGTAAGATAGGTCATTTGGAAATTTTGCTTTGACTTTAGAAGTTGCTTAATACATGCTTTTCATGATTAAATTCCCCATTTTAGAAATGACAAAAACAAAGCTCAGAGGATTGGATTTGTCTGTCTCTAAATTTCTTCTGGATATAACATTCTTTATCTATGCAGTTCTGCCCAGGTATAAATGAGTTATCCTCTCACTGGGGCCACTCCCAGGGGGACTAAGACATCATAAACAGGAAGAGACCAAGACTTGACAGTTCAGCTTAGGGTCATCTTGACAAATCAAGCTTGTATTTGAATAGAACTTCAGAATTGATCAGAGACTTTCTTTTCCCTAAACACTCATTGGAATGGCTAATCAGCAAAATAAACGGATTTTACCAAATGTTCAGAGATTGCAAACTGTAAGTAGCACTCATCAACAAATTAAAGCATTTCTGTGGGACCTTCCTCCTAGCATCTTTTTTCCTTTTGCCAAAGATAAATTCTTGATATGAGACTCCTCTGATGCTTTACATTTATTATACTTTGTTATGTAGGGTTAATTTCAGGAGGTTGATGTTGAGGTCGTTATTTATAAGATGGTGACTCCAATCACAGCAGAAACATCTGTAGGAAATTGGGCTAATGGTAGACTAGCACAGGCTAAAACTGATAAAATCCAGTTTTTCATTTAAAATCAAAAGAAACAATGGCCTGCCAGTCATGTCGGATTCAGTAGTCAAATCTGTGCACTTATTCAATGGTGTACCAGTAAGAAATGTGATCCAATTCAATTCTATTTGTAAATGTACTGAGAGTTTTATTTAAAAAAAAGCACAAGATGCTGTACTAATCCCTACAGGGGCTAATGAAGTTGAGTTAAACATTCTTTAGTCTCTTCAGAAGTATACAAATGTGCAGGTGGTATGTGTGTGTGTAAAGCATAGAAAATATAATCGCACAAAAGTATATCATTAAATGAAGATGAATAAAGATAATCAAAGAAACAAGGTCCTCTTGGAATTGAAAAAACAGAGAATGTATAAACTGTTGAGGAAATCCAAATGGCTTCATTTGGATAGTAATGGGGTTTTAAACAATTTGTAGGATTTAAGCTATCAGAAATGTTAGAAGATCCCATACCTGGAATTCTTAATAGCACTAGCTAAGATGTGAAAACAGGGATGTGTGGACCAAGTCAGGGGAGTGTACATACTAATTTGTTTGAACATCAACTGTAAAGATAAGTTGGGACCATTATATAGATTTTTGTGGTAGGTCATGTGATGTAACTTCAGAATGCAACAGGATCTGCACCCAAGAAAGATGATTCTGGCCAGGGTAAATTTCTTTTAGATTAGGAAAAGACAAGGAAATTAGATGAGAAGTGTTTTGTTCATATACCATTCCACTGGCACTTGAATTTATCATAGCTAATGTTTCTTTTGTTTCTGAATGGCTCCACATCTTCTAAGATTGCTTGTGATAAGGAAAATAAATGAATATTAAGGTATTTGTTAAGAAGAAATTAAACTTAACTGTGGACATTTCTATGACTTGGTTAATTGTTAAAGATTCATAAAATCTATGTGTTTCATGGACCTAATCTGATAGTACTATTAACATTCAGAAAGCACAATTGTGAAAATTTTGAAATAGATTTGGTAGCTCATGAATTAAAGTAAATATATTTATAATTAAGGTTTCTCAGTCAGTGATCCGTAGCCTTTAAATCCATCCATCATCTGTCACCATATACTCTTAAAATAGTCTTCGATATAATTGTGATTTCAAAATGGAGCTGGGAAAACACAAGGGAGTTTTCTCCTCTTATTAAACTCTTAAAATGATGGTAGAAAGTTTTAAGTGAATACATATTCATGGTCAGAAATAGAAGGGGAAATTTCAGAGCAAAAGAAATTGTGAGGAAGCCCTGAGATTGACTAGAGATAGAATTGGATTGAAGCACCTGGCAGCTTATAAGCATGGGGGTGTCTTTTTAAAAAAAATTTTATTGGAGTATAGTTGGTTTACAATGCTGTGTTAGTTTCAGGTGTACAACAAAGTGAATCAGTTATACATATATCCACTCTTTTTTAGATTCTTTCCCATATGGGCCATTACAGAGAATTGAATAGAGTTTCCTGTGCTATACAGTAGGTCCTTATTAGTTACCTGTTTTATATATAGTAGTGTGTGTACGTCAATCCCAATCTTCCAGTTTATCCCTCTGCAGCATGGGGGTGTCTTTAGGAGAGTTTCATTCATAAAGTTGAGAGTAGTATGCTTTAATAACAAGAAAAATAATTCCAAGTGAATAGGATGGCATGCAAAAGTGATGGCAAGAAAATAGATACATAAACTTTACAGTCTTAATTGTATTCCTTGTTTAAAGAAATGATTACTTTTACAATCTAGGACAAAGATTATAAACTAGATCAACACTGGAAGTGAGGTAGAGACTAGAGATGGAAGTATAGAGACTAATTAAAACGCATTTTACTAGGAAAATGTCAATGTAAGTAGTTGTGCTATATTAAAAATTTTTAGAAGAATAGAAATAAAATAAGTTTTAAACCAGTTTAGAAAAATAATGGAATAAAAGAAATCTAACATACCCAACAAAAGACAGAAGAGAAAAAAAAAGAGAAAGCATGATAAGTAAAGTCTTAAGAAAAGAAAAAATAATTAGTCCAAAAATATTAGGAATCACAATAACTGTGACTAGTTTAAGCTAATCTACTAAAGTTCTCAGTATGTAATAAAAACAAAGCAATCCAAATCCTGCCATTATTTACTTTACAAAAGACATTAGATAAATAATTTTTTTTTTTTTTTTTTTTGCGGTACGTGGGCCTCTCACTGTTGTGGCCTCTCCCGTTGCGGAGCACAGGCTCCGGACGCGCAGGCTCAGCGGCCATGGCTCACGGGCCCGGCCACTCCGCGGCATGTGGGATCTTCCCGGACCGGGGCACGAACCCGTGTCCCCTGCGTCGGCAGGCGGACCCTCAACCACTGCGCCACCAGGGAAGCCCAATAAATAATTTTTTAAAAACATGTAAATACTCATTTAGACTCATGCCAGACATAATTCCAATCCTCATAACAATGCTAGGAGGTAGACCTATTATTAGTTTTATTTTACAGACAAGGAAATTCAGGCACAGAGAGGTTATGTAACTGAAAGTGGTGTCCGGCTGCTCGCCACTCAAAAGCCAATAAAGAGGCAAGGTTGGTGGAAAGGAAAGTTTACTTTATTTTGGATGCTGGCAATGGCGGGGTGGTCCAAAGGCCGACTCCCGCCACCAACTGACAACCAGTGGGCAAGAGCTTTCATAGCCGGAGGGAAGGGCTATGTAGAAACAGCACAGGCAGCTCTGACAGTCATCTTGAAATTGGCCCTTGGTGGTCTGACCAGTGTCATCTTGATTGTTTCAAATACAGTTAATCTTGAGTTCCAGGGTCGGTTTGTTCCCATTTTCTTTGAGGCCAATTCTCAGAATTGTGGCAGCTTATGTCATTACAGTCTGGTCATCATGTAGTTAACTTATTCCACCTGGTGGGGTTTCAATATCTGTAAGACACCTCACAGGATATGGTTCAGAATATTATCTATAGCCCTTGAGAAGGAACTAAAGATCCTTGACTTTGCTTACTGTATAAACTATTATTATTTTGTCCTGTTTGACTGCTTTTCTTTGCTTCTTCATTTTCTCACTTCTCTGATTAAACTTATTCTTTGGCTAAAGTTTTTCTACAGACAAAAGGCAGGCTGAGGACATGGGGGGCAAAGACTAGGGTCTTGCTCAGTTTCAGTTAGTCACCTTATTCAAGCTCACATAGGTAGTAAGTAGCAGAGCCAGGTTTTGAACCAAGACAAAGACAAATTCTGGCTTCAGAATCTTGCCTTCAATTTCTTTACAATGTGTACTGGTGAAAATAATAAAAATTAATCTTGTGCGGTAATGTTATCAGAGAAAACAAATTTAAGGTGAAAACCTTAAAAAAAGGACAAATTAAGAATTTCCCAATTATAATAACTCACCAAGAGGATGTAATGGTTATGAAACAGTATGCATTTTGCAGCATTTCTTTGAAACGTACAAAGGGAAGCTAATGCAGTGACAATAAGATATAGTCCCACAATAAAACTGAAAGACTTTAATACACTTCTCTCAAAAATGGACATATCAAACAGAAACAGAAAGTGATGTATATTGGACTAGGTTATGCTTTATATGTTAGAGTTTATTATTGTCAAGATATGCACTGCCTTCCCTTCTAGCTCTTCCCTATTAGGACCACCCTAATGAAAGCGTAATTCTTTCTACACCATTGATACCAAGCTTGTCTATACGATGCACCTTTAGCTAGAGCAATGTGAGTGCAAGTGACATGATCCACTTCTAGGCACAGGCTTTAGGAGGCATCATGTGTACCACCATCTCTGTTGTTCCCCTGCCATAGCATCAAGAGTATGTGAGAGGCACTGCTCCTTCATCCAAGGTCCTAGAGCAAAATCCAGAGCCCCCCCCTTGGGCTATATATCACATGAGCAAAAAGTCATTGTTGCTGTAAGCCATCACAGTTTTGGGGTTGTTTCGACAGCATAAATTGGCTTAAGTTGACTGATGGAACATTATACTAACAAATAATCTTCAAATCTCAGGGCTTAAAGAAGAAAGACTATTTTTCCCTCATGCTACATGCACTAGTGACTCAGCAGGGGAGCCCTGTTCTACAGAGTCAATATTCAGGGATCAGGCTGGGAGAGGCTCCACCATCTTTTCATGCTACCATCTCAAAATGAAGCTCCAGAAATTGTAGCTACAAGGGAGGATTGCACAGGAGGTTGTGCCACTAGTTATTTCTTGCTTCCATTAAGTGTAACACATGTTGGGGCTTCCCTGGTGGCGCAGTAGTGGAGAGTCCGCCTGCCGATGCGGGGGATGCGGGTTCGTGCCCTGGTCCGGGAGGATCCCGCATGCCGCGGAGCGGCTGGGCCCGTGGGCCATGTCCGCTGGGCCTGCGCGTCTGGGGCCTGTGCTCCGCAGCGGGGGAGGCCGCGGCAGTGGGAGGCCCATGTACCAAAAAAAAAAAAAAAAAAAAGAGTAACACATGTCACTTCCACTCATATTATTCTCTCAAACAAGTAACATGGCCATAGCTGAGTCTAAGTGGGAGGGAAGTAAAACGTGCCTGAGGAGCAGGTTTTATTTTCTGAGGAGGAGTGGAGACTTAGAGACGTTGGTGGGTATAGTACCAATACTGATATGTTGTCTGCCAGACTCAACAAGCGCAGAGCACACGTTTTCAAACACGTACGGAATACCTGAAAAACTTGAGCTCATATTAGGTAGAAAGAGAGTCTCAACGAATTTGAAAATATTGATATCACATAGACCACACATCAGAGATGTCTAATGAAATATGATTAAAAATCACCCACAAAAGATATCTTCAAAATTTCATTATTTAAAACATTTAAAACCCTATTTTAATAATTCAAGTGTTGAACAGTGAATAGAAAATGGAAATTAATAAGCACTTTGAAATGAACAAGGAATATAAAATTGTAGAATAAGCAAGTAGTACTCTAAAG
Organism: Monodon monoceros; assembly: GCF_005190385.1. Taxonomy (NCBI): domain Eukaryota; kingdom Metazoa; phylum Chordata; class Mammalia; order Artiodactyla; family Monodontidae; genus Monodon; species Monodon monoceros. Next base: position 6,986,820 of record NW_021703773.1, on the reverse strand, counting down.
AAAATGCATACCATTAAATAATTTTTTAATGAAAGGGGAGAATAAATATATAATAACCTTTAGTTTGAAAAAGCATACTGAAATAAACTCAAAGAAAGAAGAAAATTGTAAGTGTAAAAGCAAAAGTTAAGCAAATAGAGATGAGATTATATCAATGAAACAGCTATTTTTTAAAAAGAGATAATAAATTCTGGACAAGTATTCACAAGAAAAACAAAAGGAAGAACCAAAGAAAACAACAGCAAGAATAGAAACACGGCCACATGCAGAGGTGGCAAATACATAAGAATATGAGACTGTTACTAATTGGTATAATCTTTTTATTCTTCTTGGATCATGTCTTGAAAATAAATTTAAGTGGTAATGAACGACCTACCCTTCAAAAGGCACCAAACATTCATAATTTACAGACGAATTCTCTATAATAACTTCAAAGAACACAGGAACAGAGAATTCCAAGTTTTACAATTGTTCCAGAAAATACAAAACGATGGATTACTACCCAACTCATTTTATAAGCTAGCATAACCCTGATACTAAAACAAAAAAAGAAAATTAAAATGTAGGCCACAGTGGGTTAAATTTTATTACAGAAAACATAATCATCTACCTTGAAACTTCAAAAGAACTGACAAATATTAGATAAGAAGTGGCCTGATACATAATGAACACACAAAAGCCAATAGCTTTGTATATCCCTGCAAAAACTCATTCAAAACTGTAGCAAGGGGCTTCCCTGGTGCGCAGTGGTTGAGAGTCCGCCTGCCGATGCAGGGCACGCGGGTTCGTGCCCCGGTCCGGGAAGATCCCACATGCCGCGGAGCGGCTAGGCCCGTGAGCCATGGCCGCTGAGCCTGCACGTCCGGAGCCTGTGCTCCGCAACGGGAGAGGCCACAACAGTGAGAGGCCTGTGTACCGCAAAAAAAAAAAAAAAAAAAAAAAAACTGTAGCAAGAAAAAAATTATACTCACTGAAGCTACAAAAATGGCACAGAATGTTGAAATTAACTTAACAGAAATGTATTATGTCTTTATTCCTTATGGGGAAAATATTAAATTTACTGAAGGAATTAAGAGATCTTAATAAAAAGAAGAAAAAGAATCATAGTTCAATGTTCAATATTATGATAGAAGTGACACTTCAGATCAGTGGGGAGAAAAATTTTTCAATAAATGTTCCTGGGAAAATTTAAAGTGTTGTAAAAAAATAGATCCCTAAATTACACCATTCAAAACAGTAAATTTCATAGAGATTAAGGACATAAACACAAAAAGGAAACAATTCTAAAGTTTTGGAAGATAGAAAACTATCTTTATGCCTCTGTATAGGGAATGCCTAAAACAAGTCATAGGAAGCAAAAATTACTTAGGATATGAAATGTAAATATTTGTGATTAGAGGCAGATTTCTTTTGACACTAATGATTATTAAACTTTAATACTATGCTGACTTGCACTCCTTCAAGGGTCACAGGGGGTCTTAAATATGCTCAAATGGTCATATATTTATGTGAAATGTACACTGGAATGATATTTTCACTTCAACTGGTTTAGATCAGAGGTGGGCAAATCCAGCCCACCATCTGTCTTTATAAATAAAGTTTAATAGAAAACCACCGTATTCATTCCTTTTCCTATTATTTATGGATGTTTTGGTGCTACAGTGACAGAGTTGAATAGCTGTGACAGAGACCGTATGGTCCTCAAACCCTAAAACATTTACCATCTGACCCTTTACGGAAAAAGTTTGCTAATCTTCATTTTTATCACCATCTCCCTCTGCCCAAACTTTCCCTCTGTTACATTTGCTTCCTTGTCAGGAGGCAGTGGATCGTCCAGGGATATTTTTTGGAAGAAGTGTTGAGTGAGGAATATATCCAAATTAGATTTAGTTGCATATATTTAGGTGATTTACAATAACTTTTGTGCATGGAAACAAAACATGATTGAAATTAAGGAGTAAGCAGCTGGCCTGTGGAAAATTCTTCCACATAGAAGATACATAAAATTTACAGAGGATTTACTCTTTTCCAATGACTAGTCAAAAATGGAAGTTCTTTCCTGTTGGAAATGTACTGATTAATGCAGATTACAATTATAAATACAACACACATTTAAAACAATTTTCCCTTGGGAATTCAGTGAAGTAAAAGTTATCAGAATTCCTGTGCTTGTAGAGCCCAAATTTTTAACAGTACTCCAAATAGTTGAGTATATTTGTGGGTAAAGTCTCAGGTTTTATGTGTCTCAATTTTAATAATAAAACATAAATGTTAGTCAAACTGTAGAAAAAACTTAACTTTTATCCTCTCTATAGAAATGTTATACAATCTTTGATACATGAAAAAATCATCAAAAGTTTGTGGTACTTGTAGTATTTACCCATCTCTTTTATATTTGTAGTTCATTGTAATTTTTTTCTTATCTAAAATATTTACTTTTATAATTTAAATTGTTTTTATAATTGTACTTCTTTTCAATGAGGACTTGGGAAATTGTATAACATTTTGCCCCCAAAATCCTGGATCTAACTCTCATGTGTGAAAAGAAAAATTCCATAAACTAAATTAAAAGATAAATGACAAACTTTAAAAACACATTATCACATATATAACAGGATTAGCATCAAGGTATCCAGACTAATTTACAAAGACAAAACAAATTTAAAAAAAATTTTCAGGGCTTCCCTGGTAGCGCAGTGGTTGAGAGTCCGCCTGACGATGCAGGGGACCACGGGTTTGTGCCCCGGTCCGGGAAGATCCCACATGCTGCAGAGTGGCTGGGCCCATGAGCCATGGCCGCTGAGCCTGCACGTCTGGATGGAGCCTGTGCTCTGCAACAGGAGAGGCCCGCGTACCGCAAAAAAAAAAAAAAAAAAAAAAAAATTTCATAACAGGAAGAAAAACAATAACTCTTTTATCATTTTTGACATTGCAGGCAAAAGAACTGACCCAAACTGGTTTAAACAATGAGAAGTTCAACATAAATTCTCCTCTAATACAATTTTACTAGGCTCTGGCTACCTTCCTTCTCATTTTTCATGATCCCAACCCTTGGGTTGGCTTTCCTCATGGCTTCAAATGATTGCCAGGAGTATCTGGGGCTACCTGACTCCTTACTCACCTGTCATTACACAAAAGTCCTGAGCTTTGTACTGACCAAAATATCTGTGACTCAATCAGCTCTGCACAGGAGACTGCCAAGTACTGACTGGTTTAAATCTGTGTCACCTGAATCAAGTATTGTCACAAGAGGGATGGAATTGCTTTAACTGGCTTCTGCCAATCCCCTTGGATAGTTTATTCTATCTAAACTGCTTTACTGTTATGCAATGGGGGAAGAGTGAAATGAGTATTACTGGAGACCATAAAAACACATTGGATAATTTACAAAGCATATAAACAGACAATTCCCCCAAAAGAGATACAAATAGGCAGTATACTTCAACAGAAAGCTGGCTGATGGGCACATAGTAGTTTATAATACTATTCTGTTCAGTTTGGTAAATATTTGAACATTTCCAACAGTACTATTTAAAAATTTCCCACCATGATTGTGGATTTTTATATTTTTTCCTTTATCTGTCAATTTTTGTTTTACATATTTGATGCTTTGGAATTAAATAAATAAATATTTAGAACTGTGATGCCCTTATGATAAATTGAACTTTTTATTATTATATTATGAATTGCTTTTCTCTAATAATGGTTTTGGACTTGAAGTCTATTTTGTCAAATATTAATATAATTTCACATTTTTTCTTTCTGGCTAGTATTTACTTGGTATTTATTTTCCATCATTTGACTTTTAATTATCTGTGTTCATATGCTTTACTTCTCTTATAAACAACATAAAATTTGAGGCAAGTTTAATAACCTTTGTCTTTTCTCTGGTAAATTTAGTCAATTTACAGTTATTGTTGAAAAGTAGAGAAAAACATTCCCTTATATCCACAGGCAGAACTGGAGATAAGAGTTAGGTCTTGGTGTTTCTCGGAGCTGGGCTGGCACTCACGGCCAAGTTACGGTGTTCTCCTGTGAAACACAAACAATTCCAGAGAACATGAACATCAGATACAGCCTCACTGTGACCGTGATGGAGAAAGGCACAAACAAGAGCTCTCCATGAATCATGTTGCAGCACAAACAAAAGCATTATCCAAACCAAAAAAATAACCAAATAATTCCCTTGTCTGATTAACACTAGTAACTGCTGCTTCTGTACTAATTACCTATTTAGCCCATCTTCATTTCTCCTACCTCTTAGATAAAATTCATTGAGATACCTATTCATAGACTTTTTCCTGCTTCCTAACAATATTCAGTCCTTAACAAATCAAATCCTTAAATCCTCCTCCCAATCACTCAGTGTGACCAAGTCTTATTATAAATTCTTTCTAAAACCTCTTGAGATGTCCTGTGGTCCCCCATGGTAGGCTCTCTTCCTTGTGACAATGAGGCAATAAACCCAACCATCTTTGACTATAGGTATATCTCTGATGGTCTTTAACAGATGGGCATCAACACTACAATCCACTGACATATTTGGATTTCTTTCTACTGATCTTATTAAAAGCAGTTTCTATTTGTTTTTTTTTAATGTTTATTTCCCTTTTTTCTTACCTTTTGGATTTCTTTTCTTCATCTCATTCAATTTTCCTCTACTTTTAGGCACTCTATGTCAATTCTTTAGTGTTTACCCAATTTTAATGTTCATATTTAATATATAAGACATTATTTTACGGTCTTTTGTTTAGAGCCTCTTCCTCCCTACACACAAAGTAGGCATTATTATTATGGTACAGTTCATATTTGTATCTAAATATTTATCATTACCTTTGCTCACCATTTATTTACAAAATACAGACCTTCCATTTGGGTTCATCTTTTTAAAGCACATCCTTTAGCTTTTCTTTGGTATTTTTTTTCCTAATTGTTATTTCATATTTCCCCTTGAAAGATGTTTTACTTGGTATAAGATTATAGGTTGACTTTCTTTCAAATTGTCTGAAGGCTAAAATGAAGCTGGAAGACAGTTGAAGCATATCTTCAAGGTGTTAGATAATTGGTCTTTTGTTTTTTAAGAAGTCTTTTGGGATTTTCTGGTTTTCTTTGGTACTTTTCAGTTTCACTTTAATGTGTCAAGGTTTAAATTTCTTTTTATTCATCTGGCTTGGAATATGCCAGACTTTTTAAAAGACAACAGCATTTAGATCTGAATTCTGGTGTTTTTCAAACAGTCTGGAAAATTTCAGCCATTTTATCTTTAGATATTCCTTCTCCATTTTATCTTCCTGTAAACTATGATTAAAAGTATTTCAGATCTTCGTTGCTTTTCTTCTCGTCTCTTATCCTCCCTTTATATTTTCAATCTATTGGCTGTGCTCTGGATTTCTTCAGATCTCTTTTCCAGGACATTTGTCTTCAGCTACATGAACTCTGCTGTTTAAACTATACACTAAGGTTTAAAATTCAGTTATATTTTTCATTACAGCAGTTCTATTTTTTCATGGGTCCTTGTTCTCTAATCATAATTTCATCCTCCTTTATTATGTTTAAAGATATTAAATACAGTGATTTTGAATTTTGTGTCCAAGTCTACCATCTGAAGCATTTGTCGTTCTGTACATACTGCACTTTATTTCTGCTGGATTCTATTCATAATGTCTTTTATCCTGACCAATTTTATTATTTTTGACTGTAAAATGTCCTTTTACTTGGAACTCTATCTGTGGAATTCTTTGAAGCCTGAATTAACTTTGAGTTCCTCCAAAGAGAACTTGCATTTGTTTCTGCCAAATATCTATGATCACTACCAACCTGAGACCACTTTAACCTAACTTTTGTAGTTGAAGTTTTTCAAACTATAATGGTAACCATAAATTCAGACTGCAATCCTGCATGAGGCCTAGCATATAAATATGACTTCTCAGGGCATATTTTTAATCTCTCTCTCCAGCACCAGAGAATCCAAATAGGCAACTTGCTTTTCTGTCTGTTTCTGCATGAAGTGTTTATTTATTTTTTATGCTTAAGTTGAGCAAAGAGCTCTTTGCTTTCCCAGCTTTATTCATGAATTTTCTATTGAATTTCCTACCTTCATTGGAACCAATGAAGCCATCAAAAGAAGCTTTAAGGTCTCTAGAGTGTAGCTAGAAACATTCATATCAAAACCCGTGTTGACATTGGCTTACCTCCGAGGGTTCTGTGGATTTCTTATTTTGTGCCAACTCTAATATTTTTTAAACTTTATTTATCCATAAGCTTAGCTATTTTAAGTAGACAGTTTCTTTGGAATACCTAATCAGTCATACTGCTAGATTCAGAAACCCAAGTTAATATCTCTAAACTTAAGTTTTCTCATTTGGTCCTTAAAGGACCAAATTACATGATGTGTATAAAAGGTGGCTGCCCAGCATTAAGCCATGACAAGCATCCTTGTGTAGGCAACAGGGAAAGAGAGGTTCAGGATGGCACCTCCCAAACTATTCTTTGAACTCTAGTGTCTTAGACAACGCTGATGGGTATTCTGCCAGAAAAAGTGTTGTATTGACAAAACATTGGGGACATTCTTTATGCATTTTTCCCCCTCTTGGAGAGACTTATGCATGTTAACACTGGGAACATTCTGAGGATCCTATCCCGATGAAATTTATATAAACAAATATTTTCAACCACATTTTATCAAAGAACCTGTTTTTTTGCTGAAGAGCACTGGTATCTATAGAACATAGTTTGGGAAATACTGGTGAAAGGGAATATAATCATTAATCCGTCTCTTCTCTGAGGAAACAAAATATAGTTTCTTCACATGAAGGGGCATATCGTGTGGGAAAATAAAGGTCATGGGAGAAGAGGTGCTAAGGTATGTGCAGAAGTTCTGTGGAGCAAGGCAGAACTGTGGTGTACTGTCTAAAAATGTAGAGCTGTTTATAGGTGCTGCTATGAGGACCTAGGGGATTACATTGAAAAGTTAAGAAATAGCGTGAGTCCAGAGGGGAAGAAAGGCAAACATGCAAATGAAGAAAAGAATTGTCAAAGAAATTCAGACTGATGAACCTGTTTTGCATGGTCAGGTATTTCCCTATGTCTTTCTGCAGTGATTAACAGCTTAGACTGCGGATCTAGAAGACCAGGTTTTCCGTCCTGGCTGCATCTCTCACTTTACCCTCTGTCTACCTGCCTCATTTCCACATCCATAACATGAGCCGATACTTCCCTGCCCAGTCCACCTCTCAGTTTCTGTGATAATCAGAAGAGGCATATGATAATCACATTGCCCACCCCAGGGCTATCTAGCATTCTTAATTTGAATTAATCCACACAGGGCTAATTCAACAGGAAACACCCATGCCCTTTTACATAAAAGTGTAAAAGAGAAAGCTGGGAGAGGGGAGAAGGAATATAGCTGGCTGGTGTCAACGACTCCTTCCATGCCATTTCTTCTAGGACGTAAGAGGCAGTCTTGAGCTTCCATGAGTGTATGTTGGGTAGGAATCACTGAGAAGTGAGGGATTTTGGAAGAGTGGCAGAAAACTAGAGGCTAAGAAAAGCTGTCCATGGGGAAATGGACCGGGTTTGAGGCAGGTCCAAAGAATAAAAAGATTGGTACTGCTCATCCTCATAGCACTAAAAAGCCCTTCAGAGTGAAAAGCTGTATAGATGGTGTAGGGGTAAGAGCTGCCAGTAGTCCTTATGCTGAATATCTTCAGGCAACATTTGGGTTAGAGACTGAGTGTATTTGTGGTGACCAATGAGAAAAAGAGGCCAGGGGAACCCAAAATAAGATTATGAGTTTGTGTACAGTCCTTGGGAGTCAAGAAAATCCCAGCCACAAAAACTGAATAGTAAATTCCTGGCCATGTGGAAATTTTGTTTTTGAAAATTATTGTAGCTTTTAACAGCCCTGCATGTTGTTGTGGAGTATAACTCATACCCTCTACAGCAGCTGTAAACAAATTTGGATCAATCATGACAACAGTTAGACTGAAAGAACCTTTTAAACAGCAACAAGAGGAGCCAGAAGATGTGATTTTATCTTCTGAGAAGTTATCAACCTGCTATTAACCTGTTATGTAAAATTGCATTTTAGTTCTTTTTTCCCTTCCTTTTTAGTTTTTTCCACATGCTCACTACTTTCTAACATGTACAGTTTCACTAATTCAATTTGTTTATTGTTTATTTTCCCCAACTGGAAAGTAAACTACACAAGGGCAGGTATCTTTGTCTATTTTTCCATTAATTTATCCCAAATGCCTAGAAGATTGGCTGATATTTGGCAGGATTCAACATTTGATGAGTAAAACACCATCTTATAGGAACAGAACTTCACAGAATGTGAGACTAGGGAGCATTTGGCTTTGTTTTCCAGATAAATAAAATAGCCAAGCTGGTGTTAGGCACAGGCAGTAGGTCTGGAACTCTTATGTCAATTTATGTGAATATAATAAAATTCCTCAGAGGTATGAAAGCCCAGGTAAACAGAAACAACACCTTTCCATTTTTCTCCTTTACACTTCACACTGTTAACGCAGTAAATCTTCTGTAGTTGAGATTTCATAAAAAAGTGAGAAAGAAGGGGCAAACAACCCAAACAAGCTAAACAAATATAAACAACCTAGCCAACTTTTATTTTCATCCACTATATGTCAAACTGCATTGGGCTCTGTGAATTATTTTAATTAAAAATAATTCTCTTTAGTACAAATGAGGATGAAAAATGTAATCATTGGCCAACTTGTAAATTACTTTCAGTAGTGTTTCTGGAACCTTAATGCTGACGGCATATTCTGTTTGTTAATAGTCCCCTTTTGCAGAGAAAATAACTCTTTGCCATTTGCTTAATTTGCCACACTGTACACATTGACTTATTTAGATCGAATGGTGTTGGGCAGAATATGAACTTTGAGCTTTTCCCAGTTACATTACTAATATTCCTTTTGTGGCAAGTTATATTCTTAAAAAATACAGCTCTTTTGTTCCCCACATTTTTTTCCTAGAAGACACACTACACACACCAATTTGGATAACGTTTTTCTACCCAATTTTATATTCACAGGTAATTAAGTACTGTGAGATTTTAGTTTACGGTTCTTAGCCATTTGCTGAAAACAATTATTTATGAAAAAACATTATTGGCATCCTCTTAATTGGTCCTACTTTCAAGAAAAATTTTAAACCCACGATTCTGAATGATAGACTCTCTGAAAGTCAGATATTTGAATGACTCTACATTCTGTCCTCATGAGTGTTGAGGAGGAAGAGGACACAGTAGCTGCCACTGGGGAGGGAAAAACCCTGTAAATCAAGGTTTCCAAAACTTCAAAAGATTGAAAGTAAAGTGATTACAAGATAACTTCCAAGTGTCTGACAAGCTATGCAGTTGGATAAAATTAACTAGTATTAAAGGTCTCGCACCATCTGGGATTACTGTGCTCGCGATATCTCTATCAAATAGTATCCATGCTGTGGAATAGTCAATGCATATTTGCTGCTTAGGATTTGGCTTCTAGTTCATTTGTCCTAGTTAGTTAGTCAGTAGATCTTAGAAAATAGAAAACATGTTTCATGGAAAAGACTGAGGTGACAGAACAACATATGTTTATCACCTTATCTTATACATGCAAATTCTTTCTGAAGTCAGTTTTTTTCACCTTGTGACCATTGTTTATTACTGTCTTTATTCAAAGTCAAGTGTTTTGCAATTATAACCCCACTAATACTGTTTCAACTAAAGTCAATCCAGAAGGAAGAGGAAGTGGAAGAGGACGCTTCCAGTAGACTGAAGGATTCAATGTTTTTCCCAAATATTACTTGGAGCAATAAATTCCAACTTACACCTAACAAAATTAGCTACACTTTACATGAGAAATATGTATAAAGACACTTGGCTGAGAAATTACCAAATTCTGAGAACTTAAATCTGGTAAATCTGTTTGGAGCAGAGAAATGATAAAGTCAATGTACACTGAATGAAACAGGTGAGAGTGGTAGAAAGCTCGAGGTATTAATTGCAGAGTGAGTGTACAGTTCTTTCTCTAAGAACTGGAAGGTTTACTATGTGGCAGTCATCTTTGAAATGGAGGTTATGTCTCTTTTGCAATAAAATAATACCTTTTATGTTGTTTTGCTAATACTGATGGTGTTTGAATTGAGATGTTGGGAGCTGATTGGACCACAACATGATGGCTGACAAGCATCATTGTGGAGTCCTCCCTCTAGCCTGTTAGTGCTGGGGGCTTACTCATCATCTAGTCAATGGACACCAGTCCTGGGAACCCACAGGCCAAGCATCCAGCCACATGGGGATCCAGCCATGCCCACCAGTGGGCTAGCTTTAGCTGTAGCCCCTCCTAAACCTGTCAGCCAGCTTCACTGGGACCCAGCACTGCCTCCCAGTGGGCCCAGGACCTGGCTCTGCTCACCAGAAGGCCAACACCTCTGGTTACAAGACCCTCTGGTCCCTGTAACCAGCTGGCCTAGGACTAGGCCCTGCCCACAACTGGGCCTACACCAGCTGCAGGACCCCCTGGGCCCCAAAGCCAGCTGCCCTGGGACACCCCAGGCTATGCAACCTATGATGCCAGAACCAGGCTCTGCCCACTAATGGACTGGCACCAACCCTGGGATACCATAAGCCCTGCTGCCAGCCACCCCAATACCACCTAGCGCACCCATGGAAAGTACCAGTCCTGGGATTTCCCAGGCCAAAGAGTCAACTATGCCTGGACCCAGCCCCACTCACCAGTGGCAAGCAGCTTCTGCACAAGGCAGGGCCTGGCAGCCAACCAGGCTGAGGACCAGCCCCACATACCAGTGTGCCCATAGTAGTCAGTGCTGCCACAACAGACAGATCCATGCAGCCCACATGAGGGAAGCCCTAGAGCATATAGCTCTGGTGAACAGAGGGGAATGTGCTGCTGGGCCCCATAGGAAAACTCGTATATGAGGCCACTTCTCCAAGACTGTGAAATGTAAACAACCTGCCTACTACGTAGAAATAAAAACAGAAATTTAGGCAAAATGAGGTGACAAAAGAAAATGTTCCAAATGAAGAAACACAATTAAGCAATCATGTTTATCAAGTAAGCAATCTACCTGATAAACATTTCAAAGTAATGATCCTAAAGAAGCTCATGAACTTGGGAGAAGAATGGATGAACACAGTGAGAAGTTTAACAAAGTGTTAGAAAATACAATTGTATTGAAGAATACAACAACAAATAAAAAATACACTAGGAGGGATCAATAATGCATTAGATGATAAGAAGAATGAGTCAGCAAACTGAAAGACAGACTAGTGAAAATCACTCAAACTGAATAGAAAAGAGAAAAATAAAGAATTTAGAAAAATGAGGCCACTTTAAGAGACCTCTAGGACAATGTCAAGCATACTAACATTCACATGATAGGGTCCTAGAAGGAGGAGAGAGAGAGAGAGAGAGAGAGAAAGGAGCAGAGAACTTATTTGAAGAAATAATAGATCATAAGAGTTTACTACAGACAGTTATACGTCAGTAAAATGGGCAACCTAGGGGTAATGGGTAAATTCCTAGAAATGTACAATGTCCCATGACTGAGTCAGGAAGATATAGGAAATATGAACACATCAATTACTAGTAATGAAATGGAATTGCTAATCAAAAACTTCCAATGAACAAAAGTCCTGGGCCAGATGGTTTCACAGGTGAATTCTACCAAAAATTTAAAGAAGAGTTAACAGCTGTCCTTCTCAAACTATTCCAAAAACCTGAAGAGGAACAAACACTTCCAAATGCATTCTATGAGGCCAGCGTCACCCCAATACCAAAAATAGAAAAGGACACCAAAAGAGAAAATTACAGGCCAGTATCCCTGAGGAGCACAGATGCAAAAATCAACATATTAGCAGACTTAATTCAATAATACATTGAAAGGATCATAACCATGATCAAGTGGGATTTATCCTAGGGATGCAAGGATGGTTCAATATGTGCAAATCAATCAATGTGATACACTACATTAACAAATTGTAGAATAAAAATCAGAGGAACATCTCAATAGATGCAGAAAAAGCTTTTGGCAAAATTCAACATTCATGTATGATAAAAGCTCTCAGTAAAGTGGGTTTAGAGGGAACATACTGCAAAATAATAAAGGACATATAAGACAAACCTACAACTAACATTATTCTCAATGGTGAAAAGCTGAAAGCATTTCCTCTAAGTTCAGGAAAAAGACAAGGTTGCCCACTCCTTCCACTTTTATTCAACATAGTATTGGCTGTTTTAACAAGAGAATTTAGATACAAAAAAAGAAATAAAAGACATCCAAATTAGAAAGGAAGAAGGAAGACTGTCACTGCAGATGGCATGATGCCATATATAGAACATCCTAAAGATGTCACGAAAAAACTATTAGAACTAATAAATGAATTCAGTAAAGTTGTAGGATATAAAATTATATATAGAAATCTGCCACATCTCTGTACATTAATAATAAAGTAGCAGAAAGAGAAATTAAGAAAACAAACCTATTTATAACCACATCAATAAGAATAAGATATCTAGGAATAAACCTAACCAAGGAGGTAAAATATTTGTATTGAGAATACTATAAGACATTGATGAAAGAAATTGAAGATGACATAAAAAATGGAAAGTTATACCATGATCATGAATTGGAAGAATTAATATTAAAATGACCATACTACCCAAGGCAATCCACAGATTCAATGCAATCCCTATTAAAGTATCAATGATGTTTGTCACAGAACTAGAACAAATAATTCTAAAATAGGTATAAAAACTCAATAGACCCTGAATAGCCAAAACATTCTTGAGAAAGAAGAACAAAGCTGGAGGTATCACGCTCCCTCATTTCAAACTATACTACAAAGCTGCAGTAATCAAAACAGTATGGTACTGGCACAAAAACAGACACATAGCTCAATGGAACAGAATAGAGGGCCCAGAAATAAACCCATGCCTTTTTGGTCAATTAATCTATGGCAAAGGAGGCAAAAATATACAATGGTGGAAAGATGGCCTTTTCAATAAATGGTGTTGGGAAAACTGGACAGCTACATGCAAAAGAATCAAACTGGACTACTTTCTCATACCAGATATAAAAATAAACTCAAAATGGATTAAAAACTTAAATGTAGGACCTGAAACCATAAAACTTCAAGAAGAAAATATAGGCAGTACAGTCTTTGATGTAGGTCTTAGCAATATTGTTTTGGGTGTGTCTCCTCAGGCAAGGGAAACAAAAGCAAATATAAACAAGTGGGACTGTGTCAAACTAAAAAGCTTTTGCACAGGGAAGAAAAGTACAAAAATAAAAAATAAAAACATTGCCTACTGAATGGAAGCAGATATTTGCAAATGCTATATCTGATATAGGGTTAATATCCAAAATATCCGAATAATTCAAACAACTCAACATTAAGTAAATAAACAACCCAGTTAAAAAATGGGCAGAGAACCTGAATAGACATTTTCCCAAGGAAAACATACAGATGGCCAACAGACACATGAGAAGATGCTCAACATCACTAATCATCAGGGAAATGCAAATCAAAACCACAATGAGATGTCACCCCACACTTTTCAGAATGGCTATTATCAAAAAGACAACAAAGAACAAGTGTTGGTGAGGATGTACAGAAGAGGGAACCTTCATGCACTGGAGTTGGGACTGTAAATTGGTGCAGTCACTATGAAGGTTCCTCAAACAATTAAAAATAGGAACACCATATGATCTAGCAATTCCACTCCTGGGTATTTTTCTGAAGAAAACAAAAACACTAATTTGAAAAGATACATGCACTCCTATGTTTGTAACAGCATATTTACAGTAGCCAAGATACAGAAGCAACCTAAGTGCCCATCAGTAAATGAAAGGATAAAGAAGATGTGTTATAAATATACAATGGGATATTACTCAGTCATAAAATTAATGAAATCTCACCATTTGTGACAACATGGATAGACCTAGAGGGTATTATGCTAAGTGAAATAAATCAGACAGAGACAAATACTGTATGATTTCACTTATATGTATAATAGAATCTAAAAAACAAAACAAATGTACAAACATAACAACAGAAATAGAGTCATAGATACAGAGAACAAACAGGTGATTGCCAGAGGGGAAGATGGGTAGGTTGCGGGGTGGTGGTGAGTGAAATAGGTGAGGGGAATTAACTTCAAGCTACAAAATAAATGAGTCAAAGGGATGAAATGTATAGCATGGGGAATATAGTCAACAATAATGTAATAATTTTGTATGTTGACAGATTGTAACTAGACTTATTGATGTGATCATTTTGCTCTGTATAGGAATATCAGATAACTATGTTGTGTACCTGTAACTAACATAGTGTTGTAGGTCAATGATACTTCAATAAAAAAAGTCTTTCTTAACAAATGCATTGAGCAGTAAAATAGATAGCTAGTGGGAAGCAGCCGCATAGCACAGGGAGATCAGCTCGGTGCTTTGTGACCACCTAGAGGGGTGGGATAGGGAGGGTGGGAGGGAGGGAGACGCAAGAGGGAAGAGATATGGAAACATATGTATATGTATAACTGATTCACTTTGTTATAAAGCAGAAACACACCATTGTAAAGCAATTATACTCCAATAAAGATGTTAAAAAAATGCATTGAGCAGTAACTTGAATTTGCTATTGCTGTGATCCAAATTGATGAAAAACACACCATTAAATCAATATACAGGGTTCTTTTGTTTTAAATCAACTTTTTAAAAGTTTATTTTATGCTATGTATGGTACTTCCATTTTCTCATAAAATTAAATGTGCAGGTTTGTATATTTTCTTTTTCCAAACCCAACAATCAGATGAGTAAAAAATAATTGTCAATTATTTCTAAATAAATGTGGGAAAAAAACAACAAAAATATGATTTAAAAAATCTATGGATTTTGGAGGCATGCCCTCTGGAAAACATTATCAACTTTGCAGTTACATGAGACAAAAATGGAAAGGTTGCATGCTTGAAGCAGCTACCTTTCTGTAATGATAAACCACACACACACACACACACATTTCTTAAAGACCTTAGGAGTTATATTTGGGCCAGAGACCTCTTAGATCTTGACAAAAATTGGGTGTGTCCAAATGTGGAAGGACTGGGGAACTGTGTTGAGGATCACAGACCTATCTTCGCTTTAGCTGTATCCCTTGATTATATATATCCTTGGAATTATTAGTAAAGTTTGATACTAGGTAAGACCTCTGATTCTTTTCAGTTCAACAATGTGACAGTTGTGTTATCATGGATATTTAAGCCAAAGAAAGAATCTCTACAAATGGAATTTCAGATATTAAGATTCCTTCTTAGAACCATGGCAAGTGTGTAATCCAATTGACTGTCATCTTTTCTGCATACTTGGAATGTAGTTCTTGTCTATAATAAGGCCAAGAAATATTTGTGGGTGTTATTATTACTCAGAGTTCTAATATGAGAAGAAAATGGAAGAAAGTAAAGAGAGGAATAAAATGAAAGTGAAGGATATAATAAGAAGAAAAGAAAAGGAAAACAATGAGGAGGGAGAAAGGAAAAATAATAAAGAGTGTCATATGTTGGAAAATAGTAGGACCTTCTCTCGAATTGCTGCAGGTGCTGTTTGACTCCAGCTCAAAGGTTGCATGCTGCTGACTTGGAGCAGAGGAACCAAATGCTAACATGCCAAGCTTCTCCTGAGCCATCAAGTTGAAGCCAGTTGATGTAAGGAAAATAGGTTTACTCAAGGAGAAAGCATGACTTTATTTCAGAAGTTGGAAAATGAACTGCGTTGAACTAATGTGAATAATAGCAAAAAATTAAGATGGATGGAAATGAATATTGCATTTAGTTCTGGTCACCAAACTTATACAAGGATAAAAATGGACCTGAGGAGAATAATCCGAAGATTCAGTCCTATGTCAGGTCAAGACCTGGTGGATATTTTAGAGATTTACCAGGGGGAAAATACATGAATGGTTTTTATTAGGGGGAAAAAAAACTTGTGCTGTGAATACAATGAAAACATAATGGTGAAGAGTTCAGGGAAACAGATTTTGTTTACAAATGCTAAATAGTATTTTGACAAAAAATAACTTACAAGAATTGAATGGAATACCTTGGAGAGGGTGATTTCCTTGACATTTTATGACTCTTAGCAGAGGTGCTATAGATTAAATATCAGAAAAATGATTGAATATAATGTTGTTTACTTCTAATTCAGAATATCTATTATTTTATTGCACAGAAATGGGTGTCTTATGTTCTCTGATGGCTCCAATTTCACTCAGCATAGCATATGAAGCTTTTACCGTGGTCAGCATGGCCCTCTAAGATATGCCTCTTGTTATTCTTTGACTTTGTTTCCTGCCACTCTTCATCATTCACTCTGATCCCGTCCTGTAAGCCTTATTATAAATTTTTGAATATGCCTGCTTTTTCACTTTCTGTCTCCTTTTCCTGGGACATTGTGTCCCCAGCTATCCAAATTCACATGACTCACTTCCTTACTTCACTGAGCTCTCTGCTCAAATGTCACTTCATGGGAAAGGTTTCCATGACCATGCTACCTAAAATAGCATCTCATTCTTGACCTTCTTATTCTGTTTTAGTGTCTTTATGGATGTTATCACCGCCTTACATTAGAATTTATTTACTTATTGTCTATCTCTATCACCTAGAACGTAAGCTGTATAACAGCAGGGACTATGATTTGATTACTACTATGTCTCCAGAGCTTAGAATAATAACCTGATACATAGTATCGGATCAGTAACTCTACCCAACCACGTTTGGCACTCTCAAAGGAGCATCTACAGATAGTTTGATTATTTTAATACTTCTTGATAAAAAAGGGCAAGTGTGTGTGTGTATGTGTGTGCATGTGTGCGTGTATGAGCAAGATGCATTGCATATATGCATGTCTAAACCTCCAGCATCTTCTTCACATTTGGCTAGTTTAGTCTACCAGGGAGACATGTGCAAGACACAGCTGGAGACAGAGGGAACTGAGTATAGTGGCATAGATATCGTTGTTCCCATTCTGAAACTTACATTTAGGATATTATCCCATGACAAAAAGCATTATAAACATTTCAAATGAATATAATTTATCCCATGCTTACTTCAGGAAAGGAAAGAGAACACAAATGTCAGTGATGAGTTTTGAATGATTCATGTAAACTCTTCTTGGAAGAATTTACATTGGTGGAACTTTCGAAAGCCCAAGGGCTAGGCTAGAAGTAAACACAGCCCAGAGACTCATTATGTATCTGACACTGCTCATCATGTAGCTAAGTTTTGTCTAGTACATACTTCCACTACTTGGAAAATGATGAGGTGTACCCGCTACTACGGGTTTCCATTTGACAGAAGGAGAAATGGAGGCTAAGTGGCTTGTCCACCTCCAAATAGCAAGTTAAAAGAGCATGGCCACCATACCCATTACCCTTTCCTTGTAGACTTTTCATGTACAATTCTGAACTATAGAAATTGCAGCAACTTGAATATATTTAGAGATGCTTTCATATTAATGCTTCCCTTTTCACTTGTCACATGCTCAAACTAGGAGCTTCATAATCTGCAAACCCTAGAAATCAGAAGCTTCAGAACAAACTTACCACTTTGATAGCAGCTGGAGACTCAGTGTATGTCAGCCTTCTCTGAGAACAACTACTTGTCAAAACAGCCTAAAGAATACAAACGCAATAGAAGTTCATGCCAGAAATAGAGAAGGATTTCCCAGGACTCTTATCAGGATAACTCACTTTCAAGAAAGATGCCTAAAAATCAGGAGAGTAGAATCACAGATACTTCCAGCATCATGTCATGTCCACTCTTCCTGGGAAGAAGAAAGAAAGTAGAAGGAGAGATAGATAGATAGGTAGAAAAGAAGAGAGGGATGACAGAGGGAGGAGGGAGAGAGAGGGGCAGGGAGGAAGGAAGGAAGAGGTTCATGCCATCTGTTTGTCCCCATAAAGAGCTTTTCTAAAAGTACCTCCCAGTGACTTCTACCTACACTTCACGAACCATGGTTGTGTCACATGAGCATTTCCTGTTTTAAGGGAGACTAGCTCTTTGCCTTTAAGCTGACATGTTGCCATCCTAAATAAGATTAAAATTCTGTTAGCAAGGAAAAGGAGAACATATATTGGGAGAACTAGTAGCATTAGTTGCTGCTGCCACAGGGACAAGAGCTCCTAAATTCTCACAACATAGGTCTGATTTTTATTTTACAGAGAGAGGAGGAAGATGTCTCTTTTTTTTTCTTTTTTTTGGAAAAAGATAAATATTCCAGGCAATTATGTGCGTTTGTGAATCATTCTAATTTCAGCTTCAGCATTCAGTTGAGTGGCAGGACAATCTATGTTTCTCTTGATTCCCTTCCCCAATAAAACATCTGCCTACATACTAGAATTTTTATTAAAGGAGCACAGGGAGCTTCAACATAATTCATCTCTAACTCTTTTTCTGGCAAGTCCTTGTATAAAACAATCTTCCCTTTAACAGGAATCTGATACTCTTTTTCTGGCATAAAACTTACATTCATCTGGTATAATGAAGGTTTGTTTTTGAAGAGAGAGACTTTTTGCCAACAAAATGAGAAACTGTGGGGGAGGATGGATGTTATATTGTTATGGAATGATATATGATCATTTTCAAAGCTCTGAGGAGAGATACTCAACCTTGTCAGCCTTGATTTATGTTTGTTCATTCTGTGATTCAATAGGAAGTTCAGGTGAGCTTTACTGAAATATTTTGTTATGTATTTTTCTACTGAGTGCAATGAAAAGCATCCTGTACCCCCGACCTCACTTTGCATTTCCACTGTTAAGAGCTAAGCTTTTATTGAATGGATGCTGCATATTTTTATGACTAAAACGTTATTTACAATCTATATATATGTACCTAACTCAAAATGACCTTTCCAGGGGTACTTGAAATCAGATTATTAATGGAGAGTTTAGGGTATATGTTTGGAAAAGTTTTAAACATCATTTTTAGGGTAGCTAAGTTTTGAACAAAACCCCTAAATATTTTCTTACTTATAAAAGTTTTTCTACATGAATCACAGAATCTACTTAAAAGCAAATATAGAGGCATATCCTACTTTAGAATGTAAAAATAAGTCCTGAAATGTAACTGGATTACTTCAGTATCACTTGGGTTTATAAAGGTATGGAGTAGTAAATAAAAAGACATGTAATTATTTTTTTTTAAGTCCACAAAGGGATTCTAATACATATGGGAAGAGAGTATATGATAACAATGATATTTCAAAATAGTAAAAAAAAAAGAAAAAAAGATGAGATTGTTGAAAAAATAGTGTTGGAACAAGAATTTAGTTATAAGGGAAAATAAAGCTACATATGTAATTCCTTCTTTATACAAAAGATAGTTCCATAAACATAGGTCATGTGTTTGATGATGTTCAAGGGAGTAAGGTCTTCTTAATTGCATAAAATTTCTGTTGTGTGTGTGTGTGTGTGTGTGTGTGTGTGTGTGTGTTATAATCCCATAATGTAAGGCTTGTCTTTTTACTTTCTTTGTGGTCTTTTTTTTTTTTTTATGTACAAGAGTTCCTAATTTTAACAAGTTAAATTCTCAAATTTGTGCTTTATATCCAGTTCTTTTATATCCTTCTCAAAAGCTTTTGCCTACTCTAAGGCTATGAGGGTAACATTCTTTACTATTTTGTAGAATCTTTATCATTTTACCTTTTACATTAGATTATCCAGTTGATCTCTCTTATTGGTAAGTTTATTCTTTGTTCATCACACTGCCATGTCACATTGCCACAAATTAAGTGACAATGTATATGCAGGTCTGTTCTAGGCTTTCACTCTGTTCCCTTAGTTTGTTTTATTAGAATTGTAGCAACACCACATTATAATTTTCTTGTTTTATTGCTCTGGCTAGGAATTCCAGTATAATATTGAAGAGAAATGGTGATGGCGAGACTTCTTGTTTCATTCCTAACCTCTAAAGAAAGGTTTCAATATTTCATAATTAAATACATTTTTAATTTATATTTTTATCAGATTAAGAAAGTCTTCAAACTTTCTGTCTTCTTTAAAATTGTCTTGGATATTTTTGGACCTTTGTATTTTCATATACATTTTAGAATTAGCTTATTAATTTTTACTAAAAACCACATTAGGATATTGATGCAATCATACTGAATCTTTAGGTCAAAATGGAAAGAGTTCAGGTCTTATCCATGATCATGGTGTGCCCCTCCATTTATCTAAGTCGTAAAGTTTATTTCAATCATACAGATAGATAGATTGATAGATAATTTTAGTTTTATGTGAAAGAATCCGGCATTTTTTTTTTTACATCTTTATTGGAGTATAATTGCTTTACAATGGTGTGTTAGTTTCTGCTTTATAACAAAGTGAATCAGTTATACATATACATATGTTCCCATATCTCTTCCCTCTTGCGTCTCCCTCCCTCCCACCCCTCTAGGTGGTCACAAAGCACCGAGCTGATCTCCCTGTGCTATGTGGCTGCTTCCCACTAGCTATCTGTTTTACGTTTGGTAGTGTATATATGTCCATGCCACTCTCTCACTTTGTCACAGCTTACCCTTCCCCCTCCCCATATCCTCAAATCCATGCTCTAGTAGGTCTGTGTCTTTATTCCTGTCTTACCCCTAGGTTCTTCATGACATTTGTTTTCTCTTAGATTCCATATATATGTGTTAGCATACGTATTTGTCTTCCATATATATGTGTTAGCATAGGTATTTGTCTTTCTCTTTCCGACTTACCAGCATATTTTTAATTTTATTTTTTTCTAAAAGAGAACTTTTAGAGTAATGTTTCCTTGAGAGTTACTTTAGTACTGTTAGCTATGTTTTACTTTTTTGAAGTCTTTACTGAAAGTCTCATGTTCCCAAAGGGGGTTCTCCACTCTGGCTGGTGGTAACTCAGAAGATTCTCAGGTCTTGGTAGACCCTGGAAATTGTTCGGCTTATAGTTCCCAGTAATTTGCTTTCCCTAATGTTGTTGTTTGCCTGGATTCATGGAGTTTTCCCCTAGAAAAATAGAGATTGCATTCGACAAAACACTCAAGGTGTCTCTTTATAGACTTCTGGAGCTCTTTCTCTGCTTAGCTCCCTCCTCTGTGAAACTCCCAACAGCAAATTCTAGCTTCTTCAGCCTCCCTGAATTCATTATCTATCTCTTCTGTTCAATGACACCTCTGAACTCTTGAGTTCCCCTCCATTCATCACAGACCAAAGACTGATTTCAGGAAAAAAGACAGGGCAATTGTAAGGCCTGTTCCATTTGTTTCCATTATCTTTCAAATCATAGGCCTTTGCTGCTGTTATTCAGTGTCTGAAAAGTTGTTTCTCATTTTTCTCCAGTTTTCAAGTGGTTTAAGACAGGAAGAACTGTGCTATAGCAGTTACCCCTTCATGAGCAGAAATAGAAATCTTTTGTCTACATTTTTTCATCTTGGTTTGCATGCATTTGGTCCTCTCTCCTGCCATGCCTGCTAACATTTTATTCAGTACTGGTTATTGTGCTTAAGAAAATTGAGGCTCTGTGGTGTTTTCTTCCTGTAGAGAGGATTTACTTGATGTCTCAGTCACTAAAGTAGAGGCAAATTATAAACTATATTTTCACTTATCACAAAATCAATTGTATCATATCTATAAAATAGAATAGTATAGAACTTTTATAATAAAATATAGATCTGTATGTGCTGATATGTAAAGATATCTATAATGTATTAGTTTGTTAGGGCTGCCATAACGAAGAACCACAGACTGGGTGGCTTAAACTACAAAAATTTATTTTCTCACATTCTGGAGGCTATAAATTCAAGATCAAGGTATCAGTAATATTGGTTTCTTCTGAGGGCTTTTCTCCTTGGCTTGTAGATGTCTATCCTATTCCACGGTCTCCCATCAATATGACCTCTTTTTACCTTAATTACCTCCTTAAAGATCCATCTCCAGATATAGTCACATTCTGAGGTACTGGGGGTTAGGACTCCATCATACGAATTTTGCGCAAACACAATTCAGCCCATCCCGTATATTATAAAGAAAATAAAGCAAGGTATGAATAGTATATGTAATAAGTAATTTATTACAAGTAATAAGATTTCACTTGCTTTTAAAGTATTTGCATATATGTATTTGCATAAATATGTAAGACTTCAAAGAAAGTGTTAATAGCAGTTTCTTTGGGAAATTGGACTAAGGGTTCATGGTGACAGAGGAAAGTAAGAGTAGGAATGCCTTTTAAAATCTTTCTATACTGTTTGCTTATTTTGCCATACTTCTGTATTACTTTTATAATAGTAAAGAAAGATCAACTTTACAGATGCTCTCATTTT
The DNA here is from genome assembly GCF_005190385.1 of Monodon monoceros. NCBI lineage: Eukaryota > Metazoa > Chordata > Mammalia > Artiodactyla > Monodontidae > Monodon > Monodon monoceros. The sequence goes on along the minus strand of NW_021703773.1, from coordinate 6,964,465 downwards.
ACTGATGCGTAAGTCAAGGGCCAAACTCACCTGGGGTTACTCAGTTACTTCCAGATAAAGCCGGAAGTCCAAGTTTTATAACTGCTGTATCTGTGATCTTTTATGCTTGTCAAATAGTCATTCTGCCTCACATGGTAATTGGCTATATAGATCTTAACTTTCCATTTCACTACTTAGGTTAAGTTTCTGCTGTGGTTATTTGAATCACATGATAACCACTTAGAGTATGTTACGTGAAGAACTCAGTAAAGTTATTATGTTTAGGTTTCATTATTCCTCAGCTTGTTTTCTGTTTTCAGGTATAAGTTTAATACGACTTTATTTTAAAAGAAAGAGCCTTACAGTGTAGTAGGTCATTCTATTCTGAATTTTCACCTCCTCTCCACAAATATTGCATTACCATCTCTCTTTACTGTGGGTACCTTGGCAACTCCAGGCCTCCCTGATCTTTGGTTATCTCAGTAAAGCCCCTTGTTCATTCACCTTCCAACTTAACAACAGGTCTGATTCTCAACACACTTCCTTTGTTACCTGGCACTACTTTAACCTTTGCCCCTAATTGTCTTCCATGATCAGGCCTCCACTGACCTCCTATAATGGACCGGCCTCAGCTGTGTCTCACTGTGTGACTCCCAGAAATAGAAGTAAGGCTTCCTGACCCTTCATGTGGTATTTTCTCACTTGAACAGTGTGGAGAAAATGCAGTTGCGAATACTACTCTCGTGTGACAGGCTCTGTAATTCACTGTGAACAGTCAAATGTCACTTCATTACAGGATCTCCACTTTAAACACAGTTCTTTGGCTAGAATTAGAAAGGACCTGGTGTGGCAGAAGCAGCAGCAGGATTTCAAAGAACTTCGCTTTCAGGTGGCTTGGACAATTTGTTCTGAAACTGCACATGGTTTTGAATTTATTCTCTTTTAAGTGAGTCTCTCATCTGGTTCTGTGAAGATGGAAGACTCAATTAAGAAACCACTGTGTGGCAGTCTCAACTGGGTCCTTTATCCTGCTCAGTGTGGAGGGGAAAAAAAGACTCCCCAGAGCAAAATGTACCATAACCATTTCACTTGACCTGTCTTTACTGACTAGGTCATTCAAAGTTTGTTTCTTTTTTTTTTAAAGGAGGAAACATAAAAGACATTAAATGGCTTAGTTGTTTCCTTTTAAGCACAGGGGCTGAGAGGGAAGAGGTCACTATGCCAAGGGTGGTCACAAGATGGTACCCTGTCTGTTATCCCCCTAGGAGGTTGCTGAGGCTTCCTCGTTTTCTTCACTTTGCCTCAGCCTCTCTCACCCAAACTCCTTGATCTTACCTGTTTTTTGTTTGTTTGTTTGTTTGTTTTGCGGTACGCGGGCCTCTCACTGCCGCGGCCTCTCCCGTTGCGGAGCACAGGCTCCAGACGCGCAGGCTCAGCGGCCATGGCTCACGGGCCCAGCCGCTCCGCGGCACGCGGGATCTTCCCGGACCGGGGCACGAACCCGTGTCCCCTGCATCGGCAGGCGGACTCTCAGCCACTGCACCACCAGGGAAGCCCGATCTTACCTGTGTTTATCAGTAGAGTCAAAAAATTGAGAAATCAGATTGACCTGATGTCCTCTGTTACATAAGTCTATATACAGATCTCCAAAGTTGGGAATGGGAAGACTAGGTGCATAAGATGATCATTTGGAATGCTGAAATAAAATATGAAAACTTATATTTATTTTCACCTAAATATAAGAACAGAGTTAATCTTCAGTCTGTTTAATTTATGAGTTGATATCTGTGCCCTCCTATCATGTTTCCAATAGGGAGACCAGATGTCTGGAGGAACAAGTGAGAGAAATGTGGTGCAATTGAAAGTGGTGATCTTTCTAGTGCATTTGTGTTTAGTTGTTGTGTTATCACAGGGTATATATGTGTGGATACCTTAATTTATTGATTGCTTTACCCAGATTTAACTAAGCCAATAATCACAGGTGGTTTAGTAAAATTTCTGCAAATTGTACAAGGAGAAAATATGAAACAAAGATGCAACACAAAAAAATGTCAAGAAAATAGAGGATTTAGCACTTTTAAACTTAGAATGAGCTTTTTATCATCCATATTAAAAATTAAAGACAAAAATGATGTCTGCCACATTCAATCAGATTTTTGCTGGTTTAAAAAGTCATCAGTAATATATTCATGAGAACACTATGGATTTTGTCCTATTAATTATTAGACAAATTAAAAAAATTTTAATTTCATTTTACTTTATCCTTTTAAATGTTTTATTTCCAGTAGGTTTTACGGTGTGCATCATAATAGTGCAGTAGTACATGTATATAATATACATCATACAAAAGTCATACAGCTGTCAGAGCCATATGTTCAAACATTTATTGGTAGAGCACATCATCAAAACAGTGTAGAGACCACTGGTGGGATTTTTGCTTCCCTCTGACCAGAGGAAGAGAAACATTGTGTTTTGAGCCAAGGAAAGGCCTTGCTGGTCATCACTGGGGCAAACCACATGGCTTCTGCATGCACACAAACGGGTGCCATGTGCTGTGGGTCATGCATACTTGGATAAGCAAGAGGAGAAAAGAGCTCAGGGAGAGGTGAAGCTCTTCCCAGAGTTGTCTTGGGATCATACTTGAGCATCTGAAATTTTCAAATATTAGCACATTTCATCTGGGTCAATAAGGGCTATATTACAAATATACCTAGGATTACAAATATCCTAGGTAAGGTCTAAAAATGTTTTCACATCCGTTAGCTCCATCACATTTCCCACCCTAGCCCCAGCAAAAAACAAGCAGAAAACTCCACATGTGTCACACCCCCTCATTAGCAGATCAGACCAAATCTCCATTCAAGGAGAGAGAATGCCATTCACGGCTTCCTTCCTTCAGAGATAAGGAAGCCTCTTCTCAAGAAGGAGGTCGCTTTGCTTTTTGGTGCACTGTGCATTCCACAACTCATGGTTAACTTTGCGTTGATGTGGATTTCTACTAATAGACATTGAGAAGGGCCAGCACCCTTGGAAAGGCTAGCAAACTTCGTATCAGCAGATAAGTCTCATTAGCAAATAATTGCTCTGATTCTCCAAGACAAGACTACAGAAGGTGAGGCCTCATTCTTTCTGTTCTGCTGCCCACAGCTTTGGGTCAGTGCACTGATTGCCGTTTCCTGAGGTTTCCATATGTCAGGCTTCCATAACCCTGCTCTGGACCATCCTTAGTTTTGCTACATGTCTCTTATTACGAAATACTCAAAAGACTAGTTCTGACAGCTACTTGTATGTTCATGAATAAAAATCTACTACACTGCAGGATTTCAGTTTTATAGCATCTGCCTGGATTGCACTTACTTAGGTAGAATGCCATCAAGCATGACTATAAAAAAAACAACAACACTGTGTGACTTTCTTTTTATGTATTCAAGCTACACTATTTACATTCTTCTCAGAAAAAGAAAGTGCACATATATGCATGGGAAGATAGAGTTCTTCTGAAACTGAACATGTTTCATGAGAACTAGTTAAAGTCATCTTAATCTTCACAATTGGCATGAATATTTTTCCGGGTCAGGAAGGAAGACACGGTATTGGTACATCTATGTTTTGTCTAGAATACAGGATCAAGAAAGCCATGAACAATTTACTTGCAAAAGTAGGTACTGAAACTAACCTTTGGGAGAACTTTACGTCCTTGAGCTGCTATTTTCCATGAGCGAGTTAGTGAGATTCACTCAGATTTACTGTTATTAAAATTCTTCCTCATCACTACCAGCATCATTATCACCCCCAGGTGGATATAGCACTTTTCTTTCCAGATGCTTAAGTTGCTTTACTTGTATTACTGTAGTCATTTTTAAATATGCTTAAAATATAAGCCCACACACTTATCCACACAACACCTCCCTATGGAGAAAAAGGAAAAATAAAATGATTTAAATTGGCATTTTCCCCATAGTCTCTGGCCACAGATGCCAGTGGCCGTTCCAAAGCCATAGCACTTCGTCTATTCTTATAGTATTCCAGGGAGATAAGAATAGTCATTATTCATCTAATAAGAAATGAAACAGAGGTGCAGAATGTAAAAAAGACTTGTCCAAGGACACATTCTGAATTAGCAACATTGCCAATAAGTTAGCCAAAGCCTTGTAATCTTTGCATCAATCTTCTTCATGCTCAAATATGCAGATTCAATGATAACAGATTTTATTGAGATGTACTCTGTGCAAGTCAGAGGCTTTGAACTCCTGCAAGTATGATGACCACACACCTCAGAGATGGTAAATAGGGCAAACATACACATGTGTGGATCGCTGAGATTTTATGGAAAGAAAACAGAGTTTAGAATGAGGTTGAAGTGGATTTGAAGCTATCATCTTGATATGGTTCTTAGTAGCTCAAAGACATTGGGTAAGTTAAAAAATTTCTTTGGTATTGAGGTTCCTCATCAAGAATAAGAGAGTAGGGCTTCCCTGGTGGCGCAGTGGTTGAGAGTCCGCCTGCCGATGCAGGGGACGCGGGTTCGTGCCCTGGTCCGGGAAGATCCCACATGCTGCGGAGCGGCTTGGCCCGTGAGCCATGGCCGCTGAGCCTGTGCATCCGGAGCCTGTGCTCCACAACGGGAGAGGCCACAACAGTGAGAGGCCCGCGTACCAAAAAAAAAAAAAAAAAAAAAAAGAATAAGAGAGTAATATTACCAAGTGTTAAATGAGATTGGCACATGGTGAGAACATCATGTATTATAGCTGTTGTTTTTATTACCCATATTATTACTATTACTGTTATTGTTATTGTAATGACACTGAGCCCTTTTATTTTGGAATGCAAAGACTCTTTTAGGACTTAATAAAAATAAAAAGTGCATATATTTAAGATGTACAACATTGTGTTTTAATACAAATATACATAGTGAAATGATTACTACCGTCAAGCTAATTACCATATCCATCTTCTCACGCAGTTACCACTTTATCTTTGTGGTGAGAGCACCTGAGATCTACTCTTTTAGCAAATTTTCAGTGTACAGTACAATGTTGTTAAGTACACTCACCGTGCTGTACATTAGATCTCTAGAACTTATTCACCTTACATGACTGACATTTTGTACCCTTTGACCAACACCTTCCAATGTCCTCCATCTCCCCACCCCTGGTAACTAGTGGTCTACTCTCTGTTTCTACATATTTGATATTTTTAGATTACATATATAAGTGAGATCATACAGTTTTATTTCTGTAGTTTTGTGGGGAAAGTGAGATTCCCCGGGGGCTGATGCATCTTGGTGACATGATGACCCTTAGGCCTATCTCTCAGCTTCTCAGAGACACCATGTTTGTGAATAAAGTTGGAGAATGGAAAATAATAATAATTATAAAAACAAACAATGGACTTATTTCACATAGCATAATGTCCTGCAGGTTCATTCATGTTGTTGAAAGCGGCAGGATCTCTTTTTTCCAAGCCGAGTGATATTCCATTATACATATACACCGCAATTTCTTTATCCATTTATCCATAAACAGATACTTTGGTTATTTCCATATCTTGGGTATTTTGAATAATGCTGGAGTACAAAGACTCTTTGACTACTAGTTATGGTTGGTAGGCCTTGGTGAGTCCCGTGTGAATGATTTGCATGCTTTCTGGTTCCACGCATCCCCTCCCTCCTCTGCTTAGACTCAACCCCCAAATTTGGGTTCAACTCCACCCCAGACTCAGAATGCCCACAGTTAGCAGGACTTTGGGGAACACTAGTAAGTCAAGTGAATCAGCACCAACTCTTCCTGTCTGGGAATACTTTTCTGTAGTACACTCCTTTTTGTAACTGGCGCGCTGCCTTGGGACCAGATCTCAGTCTTGAAGTACACTTGGCACAGTCACCAAGGTCCCACAAACCCAGGACTCTTTAAAAAGTCTTGCTTTAATCAGTTTTCACGATTCTAAAGTCAACCTCACACTTGATTCCATGACTGGCCCCGATCCCTGCTTGGGGTGATCCTTTCAGTGAACCTGCATATTCTCTGCCTAAGACTTCTTAAGGGATCCTCCATGATTAAGGAACAGCTTCATATGCTGGATTGCCAGTATCTGCCCAGCGTCTGAACCTCATAACTATCACCAGATCTTCTGAAGAGAGCAATTGTGTGTCTACACATGTTTCCTCCCAGTATGTTAAACCTCGATCCATTTATGCTTACCCTACACCGGTGAGCATATTCAAATGTCAGACCCTCATCTCTCCCACTCACCTCTGACTTAACTTTTCTTAAGACCATTTCTTCCATCTAAGGAGACTCTAGACTCCAATAAGGAGAGGAGCTCCTTAAAAATTTCTTACCCAAACCAGATTTGTGGCCCATATTGGTATCTAGGAAAATCAAGATTATATTGAATATCAGTGGAAAGTTGACACTGAAAATAAGTCAGCAGATGGAAGTCTGAGTGACATTCTGAAAGAGCTAAAATAGGACATGGGCATGTGGGTTGGGATGGCTACGTGGTGGTGTAGGCCCCTGCTAAGCCCAGAACTTCAGGTCTTTCGGCACTAGTTCTCAGAGACGCCACCTTCTTCCTTCCTTCTCCTTTGCTCCTGATAAGATGATGTCTCCCCAGTCACAGTTCTGTGGCCTCAGCAGCATCATCAGTTACTTGATGGACCAAAATTTGCCACAATTAGAAACACATTATAAATTTTCATAGGCCTATATGGCTTTATGTAGAAAACAACAGGTAGACTTTTTCAGTGTAATCTGTACCCCCGTGTTTTTCCTGGATCTGGAATAAAATTGCTTTCTTGTATTTGATACTCCATTTTGCTAGGATGAATGCCTGAAAAGAAATTAATGACAAAAACAAAAAATGGTTCGAAGAGTGAACAGCATCAAGGCTTGTAACAAGAGCCTCCCTGGCTCTCCACAGTACCACTGACAACAGTGAAGAGGGAACCCCTGCATCCTGGGTACTGCTAACAAGTCCCTGGTCTCCCAATACCCCGACTCTCACCACCACTGCCTATCTTGAGACCATCAGGATGATTATCATTATGTCCTTTATCCCTTTTGACATATCTCTCATCTCTTGATGCTAAAATATGGGAAAGAAGGGATCCCCCCACTTACTGACCCCACTTAGATCTTCCTTGTCATCTTTCTAGCCCTTGTTTCCTCAATAACACTTATTTTCATTCTTTACTGTTTTTTTCCTTCTCTCACTAGAATGTAAGTCCCTTGAGGACAGGAAGTTCATATGTTTTTGTATGTTTTATTTACTACAGTATTCCCAGCATTTAGAACAGTGCTAACAGAGTAGCATTTTTGTTGAATAATCTGAACATAGCACTATACTAATACTGTAACAGTAATAGTGCCGATAATATTTTTACACATTAAACACTTTTAATAAGCTAAGTATTGTGCTAGATTCTCTGAATATATTATTTCAGTTTAGCGTTTTAACACTTCCATGAAATAGGCTCTTTCATTAGCCCTACAGCATAGAGAAGTTGAGTAATTTGTTTACGGTTGCTCAGCTGATAAAAGACAGAGTTCACAAGAAGTCTACACTCAGTCTTCTTTTGCAAACATTTGACTTCCTGGACTCTGGGCAGTGTCTGCAGATGCAGGTCATGATATCATATTTTTTTAGGACCAATACCAACAACCCATTGCATCACACCACAGCTCTCCTGGACTTGATTAGTTTTTTTCCTCACTCCCTCCAGGCTGTTTTCCTCTCATTGATTGGATATAGAAGGATGGCTTCTCCTTGCCGCCTTTATTATTAGTTTACCTAAGCCAAGCTTTAATGAATAGCCCATACCCTACCTGGTATTTGTTTTTTAGATTGTGCCTACTTTAGATTTGTAACTCCCATATTAAAGTTATTGAACTGTTTCTTTTGTCCCATGGCATGGGTTAATATAGTATTTAATCCACTTTGGTTTTGCTCTCTATATTGGACAGATACAGCTACAGGGTCAGCAGGATGGCTCTGGCCATACTCTTAATCTTTTTTGATGACTCTTTTTCCAATGTCCCTACATTTCACTGTGGTACTCAACCTTCTGAAGTGGAAGGGAAGAAAAGGAAGTGGCTTGTGCTAGAATACGAAACCCCTATATTTGGCTCTATAACTATTACATGCCCCCAAAGCGTGTAAAACTTATACTAGATAGAGAGAAACAATTCAAGCCACACCCTGGATAATTTTCTTCCCTTTTTTTTTGAGCTTTGAGTTTTATATTGGAGTATAGCTGATTAACATCGTTGTGACAGTTTCAGGTGCACAGCAAAGCAATGATATTTTTCCTTTAAACTATATCCATTCTATTTTACTGCATCAGGTTATGATACTTATCCTCTCTTTCCTCTCAGATTATGAGTTGATTTTTTTTCTGTGAGGAAATAATATTTACTTGGAAATAGACATGGTGTAGCTGTATAAGAACAATCAAAATTTTTGCTTTGGAGTCTAATTAAGACCATCCATTTGAAACCCTGAACATATATTTCTAGTTCTGACTCATTCTCTGGCTTTGACCTGTCTTTAGGCATGATGTAATAACCACAAACTACCAACTTCCTTCAAGTACTGCTGTTTTTCATTCTTTTAGCTGTGGTATGTAATACTATATTTCCCTTTTACCTCCCACTTCTTAAAAGTTTCTCCTGTCTAATCAATTCTAGGTATAGATATAGGTATAGGTTGCCAAAACTTTGAGTTTCATTTCAAACCCAATTTCTTTAATATAGGTAACCTCAATTTAAGAGCTACAACTTCAGTTCCCCTTTTAAAATATCTTTCCATCTTTCCTTCTTTCACTCCTTCTTTTCTTCCTTCTTTTTTTCTGTCCTTTATTCCTTCTCTGTGCTCTTTTTATTTTTGTTTGTTTGTTTTTTGTTAGCATCTAGTACAAGCTACTCACACTATAAAATATGGGAAACAGAGGTGAATATAGCATAGTGTCATTGCTCAAGGGATTAATATTTTCTATATAGGAGAGAATATTTTCTATACGGGAGAGAATATTTTCTATACAGGAGAGAATATTAATATTTTCTATACAGGAGAGACATATACAAAAAATGTGCTGGGCCTCCAAATAAATTGTACTAAGGCTTTTCCTTGAAATCTCTCATTGAAATGACTAATATAGGCAAATTTCTGCATCAGTTATGAAAACTAGGAAAGAAGGCTACCCATGAACTTGAAACACTGGTGGATTTCAATGCGATGGAGGTCTGCTAAGACTGGCTATAGAAGGCCAATCAAACCTAGCAACACATGAAAAAGGTTCACCAACAGTAAATAGGATTTATCCCAGGTATGCGAGCTTGGTTTAAGTTCTGAAAATCAAACAAGATAATACACCAGATTAATAAAATAAAGGACAAAAACCACATAGTCAACTCAATAGAAACATAAAAAGCACTTGACAAAAATCTACCACTCATTCATGAAAACAATACTCAACCAAATAAGTATAGAAGTGAAGTTCCTCTACTGATAAAGGTCATATACTAAAAACAAAAACAAAAAGCATAAAACAAAAAACAAAACACAATGAACTTCTTATTTAAGGATTGCATGTTTTCCCTCAATTGGTATATCTTCTTTGTAAATATACCTATTTAAATCCTTTTTCAAGTTTTAAATGAGTGATTTTTTTCTTTTATTATTGAGTTTTAAGTGTTCTTCATATATATTGTGGATACCAGTCTCCTATCAGATATATAGTTTTCAAATATTTTCTCCTATTTTATCAGCTGATGGTTGATTTCAGGTCTGGGGCAGAGAAACTACAAAGAACATCTTATGGCCAAGAAAGCAAGTAAGTTCTCAAAGACTAAGAGGAGCATGCTCAAAAAACATAGGATCTGGCTTGGAGAAACTACCATTGGCCAGTTCTGGGACAGTTTTAACACTAATAAACTAACAATCATAATTTTATAATTATAAAAGAAACAAATGAATTAGAAGGGAGAGTGAGAGAAGAAAAATAAAACTTATACGCTTCCAGCAGATATAATTATCACATTGTCAACTTACTTTTAAATTTAGGACTAAAAGAAAAAGAATTAAGCATCTAGCCTGCCTATTTAGGAAATATCCAGTTGATAGGGGTAAGCTCTTTTCTGTAGAAGATTGTTAGACCACAAATGTAGAAGGATTTAAATATCTTTTAAAAGATCACTATTTTGCAACCTCCATAGAAATAATTGATTCAAGCAACAATGCCAAAACTTTTTATTCAAAGATTGTTGGATAGCCCCCTGGATGCAATTACCCCACAGATTATTTCCTAAACGAAAATGAATAAAAATTGACCCCACAATGAAGAGATCTGGCTTTGATCACCAAAGCTGAGCATTATAAATAGTGAGGCAACATGGTACTGTGTGCCTTTTAATGTAATGCTTTATGAGGTTCACAGCATCACCTGTGAATGATTCTTGCCAAAAAAAAACATTTTTAAAAATGACCTGAATCTAAGCTTTCAGATCTAACTTTCAACATATAATAGATTCAAGGGCTGGATAAACAGGTTAAGTACCATCAAAAGTAAACAAACCCAAAAAGAATGGGACGTAGTTTGTAAGTCAACTGACCTGTTCTCTTCAAAAAGTCAATGTCAGGAGAGGGGAAAAAAGGGGAGGACTATTACAGAATAAAACCAACTGAAGAGCTACAGGAACAAAATGCAATACAGAGACCTTGACTGGATCTTGTTCAAACGAAGAAACAGAAACAGCTGTAGAAGACACGTTTGGGGGAAATTGAATAAGGACTATGTATTAGTTGACATCATGGAATTGTTAGTTTTCTTTGGTGTGATAATGAAATAATGATTATGTGAGAAAATATACTTATTTTTAGGAGTTTCGTGCTGAAATATTCAGAAGTATCATATCTGCAAATCACTTCAAACCTTCAGCAAACGCACAAACACAAAGAGAGAACTAAGCAACGATAAAATATTAATATGTGTTGAATCTATGTTGTGGGTATATGGGTGTTTATAGGACCATTCTTTCAACTTTTGTCCATGATTACATTCTTTTATAATAAAAAAAATTGGAAAAATAGCGTCTTTTTCAGGCTTTGATTTTTATGATGCTTTTTTCAGTTTTACCAACACGTATAGAACTTAACCTCATTAAGAAATATGAAATTAAAATGCATTAAATGCTGCTGCTTAATGTTTCTGGTAAACTTTCTGTTTAACTTTATTTTATTACTATTTTTTTAATTGAGGTTATTTTTTTTAACATCTGAATTGGAGTATAATTGCTTTACAGTGGTGTGTTAGTTTCTGCTTTATAACAAAGTGAATCAGCTATACGTATACATACATCCCATATCCCTTCCCTCTTGTGTCTCCCTACCACCCTCTCTATACCATCCCTCTAGGTGAACACACAGCACTGAGCTGACCTCCCTGTGCTGTGTGGCTGCTTCCCACTATCTATTTTATATTTGGTAGTGTATATATGTCCATGCCACTCTCTTACTTCGTCCCAGCTTACCCTTCCCCCTCCCTGTGTCCTCAAGTCCATTCTCTATGTCTGCGTCTTTCTTGCCCTGCCCCTAGGTTCTTCAGAACCTTTTTTTTTTTTTTTTTAGATTCCATATATATGTGTTAGCATGTGGTATTTTTCTCTTTCTGACTTACTTTACTCTGTATGACAGTCTCTAGGTCCATCCCCCTCACTACAGATAACTCAATTTCGTCTCTTTTTATGGCTAATATTCCATTGTATATATGTGCCACATTTTCTTTATCCATTCATCTGTTGATGGACACTTAGGTTGCATCCATGTCCTGGCTATTGTAAACAGAGCTACAGTGAACATTGTGGTACATGACTGTTGTTGAATTATGGTTTTCTCAGGATATATGCCCAGTATCAAGATTGCTGGCTCATATGGTAGTTCTATTTTTAGATTTTTAAGGAACCTCCATACTGTTCTCCATAGTGGCTATACCAATTTACATTCCCACCAACAGTGCAAGAGGGTTCCCTTTTCTGCACACCCTCTCCAGCATTTATTGTTTGTAGATTTTTTGATGATGGCCATTCTGACTGGTGTGAGGTGATACCTCATTGTAGTTTTGATTTGCATTTCTCCAATGATTAGTGATGTTTCATGTGTTTATTGGCCATCTGTATATCTTCTTTGGAGAAATGTCTATTTAGGTCTTCTGCCCACTTTTGGATTGGGTTGTTTGTTTTTTTGGTATTGAGCTGCATGTGCTACTTGTAAATCTTGGAGATTAATCCTTTGTCAGTTGCTTCATTTGCAAATATTTTTTCCCATTCTGAGGGTTGTCTTTTCATCCTGTTCATGGTTTCCTTTGCTGTGCAAAAGCATTTAAGTTTCGTTAGGTCCCATTTGTTTATTTTTGTTTCTATTTCCATTTCTCTAGGAGATGGGTCAAAAAGGATCTTGCTTTGATTTATGTCATAGAATGTTCTACCTATGTTTTCCTCTAAGAGTTTTATAGTGTCCGGCCTTACATTTAGGTCTTTAATCCATTTTGAGTTTATTTTTGTGTATGGTGTTAGGGAATGTTCTAATTTCATTCTTTTACATATAGCTGTCCAGTTTTCCCAGCACCATTTATTGAAGAGGCTGTCTTTTCCCCATCATATATTCTTGCCTCGTTTATCAAAGATAAGGTGACCATATGTGTGTGGGTTTACCTCTGGGCTTTCTATCCTGTTTCATTGATCTATATATCTCTTTTTGTGCCTGTACCATACTGTCTTGATTACTGTAGCTTTGTAGTATAGTCTGAAGACTGGGAGCCTGATTCCTCCAGCTCTGTTTTTCTTTCTCAAGATTGCTTTGGGGGCTTCCCTGGTGGTGCACTGGTTAAGAATTCGCCTGCCAATGCAGGGAACATGGGCTTGAGCCCTGGTCCAGGAAGATCCCACATGCCATGGAGCAGCCAAGCCCGTGGACCACAACTATTGACCCTGCACTCTAGAGCCTGCGAGCCACAACTACTGAGCCCATGTGCTGCAATTACTGAAGCCCACACACCTAGAGCCCGTGCTCTGCAACAAGAGAAGCCACCACAATGAGAAGCCTGCACACTGCAACAAAGAGTTGTCCCCGTTCGCCGCAACTAGAGAAAGCCCATGTGGAACAACAAAGACCCAATGCAGCCAAATAAATATAATAATAAATAAATAAAATTAAATTTAAAAAAGGATTACTTTGGCTATTCAGGGTCTTTTTTGTTTCCATACAAATTGTGAAATTTTTTATGCTGGTTCTGTGAGAAATGCCATTGATAGTTTGATAGGGATTGCATTGAATCTGTAGATTGCATTGGGTAGTATAGTCATTTTCACAATGTTGATTCTTCCACTCCAAGAACGTGGTATAGCCCTCCATCTGTTTCTATCATCTTTAATTTCTTTCATCAGTATCTTATAGTTTTCTGCATATAGGTCGTCTCCTTAGGTAGGTCTATTCCTAGGTATTTTATTCTTTTTGTGGCAGTGGTGAATGGGAGTGTTTCCTTCATTTCTCTTTCTGATCTTATGTTGTTAGTGTATAGGAATGCAAGAGATTTTTGTGCATTAATTTTCTGTCCTGAAACTTTACAAATTAATTGATTAGCTCTAGTAGTTTTCTGGTAGCATCTTTAGGATTCTCTATGTATAGTATCATGTCATTTGCAAACAGTGACAGTTTTACTTCTTCTATTCTGATTTGGATTCCTTTTATTTCTTTTTGTTCTCTGATTGCTGTGGCTAAACCTTCCAAAACTATGTTGATTAGTAGTGGTAAGAGTGGGCAACCTGGTCTTGTTCCTGATCCTAGTAGAAATCGTTTCAGTTTTTCACTGTTGAGAATGATGTTGGCGGTGGGTTTGTCATATATGGCCTTTATTATGTTGAGGTAGGTTCCCTCTATGCCCACACTGTGGAGAGTTTTTATCATAAATGGGTGTTGAATTTTGTCAAAAGCTTTTTCTGCATCAATTGAGATGATCATATAGTTTTTCTCCTTAAATTTGTTAATACGGTTTATCACATTGATTTGCGTATACTGAAGCATCGTTGCATTCCTGGGATAAACCCCCCTTGATCATGGTGTATGATCCTTTCCATGTGCTATTGGATTCTGTTTGCTAGGATTTTGTTGAGGATTTTTGCATCTATGTTCATCAGTGATATTGGCCTGTAGTTTTCTTTCTTTGTGACATCCTTGTCTGGTTTTGGTATCAGGGTGATGGTGGCCTCATAGAATGAGTTTGGGAGTGTTCCGCTCTCTGCTATATTTTGGAAGAGTTTGAGAAGGATAGGTGTTAGCTATTCTCTAAATGTTTGATAGAATTTGCCTGTGAAGCCATCTGATCCTGGGCTTTTGTTTGTTGGAAGACTTTTAATCAGTTTGAATTTTAGTGCTTGTGATTGGTCTGTTTATATTTTCTATTTCTAACTGGTTCAGTCTCGGAAGGTTGTGCTTTTCTAAGAATTTGCCCATTTCTTACAGGTGTCCATTTTACTGGCATATAGTTGCCTGTAGTAATCTCTCATGGTCCTTTGAATTTCTGCAGTGTCAGTTGTTACTTCTCCTTTTTCATTTCTAATTCTATTGATTTGAGTCTTCTCCCTTTTTTTCTTGATGAGCCTGGCTAATAGCTTATCAGTTTTGTTTATCTTCTTAAAAAATAGCTTTTAGTTTTATTGATATTTGCTATCGTTTTCTTCATTTCTTTTTCATTTATTTCTGATCTGATGTTTATGTTTCCTTCCTTCTGCTAACTTGGGGGGTTTTTGTTCTTCTTTCTCTAATTGCTTTAGGTGTAAGATTAGGTTGTTTATTTGAGATGTTTCTTGAGATAGGATTGTATTGCTATAAACTTCCGTCTTAGAACTGCTTTTGCAGCATCCCATAGGTTTTGGGTCGTCGTCTTTTCATTGTAATTTGTTTCTAGGTATTTTTTCATTTCCTCTTTAATGTCTTCAGTGATCTCTTGGTTATTCAGGAGTGTATTGTTTAGCCTCCATGTGTTTGTATTTTTTACAGATTTTTTCCTGTAATTGATATCTAGTCTCATAGCATTGTCATCACAAAAGATACTTGCTATGATTTCAGTTTTTTTACATTTACCAAGGCTTCATTTGTGACCCACAGTATGATCTATCCAGAGAATGTTCCATGAACACTTGAGAAGAAAGTGTATTCTGTTGTTTTTGGATGGAATGTTCTATAAATATCAATTAAGTATATCTTGTTTAATGTATCATTTAAAGCTTGTGTTTCCTTATTTATTTTCATTTTGGATGATCTGTCCATTGGTGATAGTGGGGTGTTAAAGTCCCCTACTATGATTGTGTTACTGTCGATTTCCCCTTTTATGGCTGTTAGCATTTGCCTTATGTATTGAGGTGGTCCTATGTTGGGTGCATAAATATTTACAATTGTTATATCTTCTTCTTGGAATGATCCCTTGATCATTATGTAGTGTCCTTTGTCTCTTGTAATAGTCTTTATTTTAAAGTCTGTTTTGTCTGATATGAGAATTACTACTCCAGCTTTCTTTTGATTTCCATTTGCATGAAATATGTTTTTCTATCCCCTCACTTTCAGCCTTTATTTGTCCCTAGGTCTAAAGTGGGTCTCTTGTAGACAGCATATATACAGGTCTTGTTTTTGCATCCATTCAGCCCGCCTGTGTCTTTTGGTTGGAGCATTTAATCCATTTACATTTAAGGTAGTTATCAATATGTATGTTCTTATTACCATTTTCTTAATTGTTTTGAGTTTGTTATTGTAGGTCTTTTCCTTCTCTGTGTTTCCTGCCTAGAGAAGTTCCATTAGTATTTGTTGTAAAGCTGGTTTGGTGGTGCTGAATTTTCTTAGCTTTTGCTTGTCTGTAAAAGTTTTAATTTCTCTGTTGAATCTGAATGAGAACCTTGCTAGGTAGAGTAATCTTGGTTGTAGGTTTTTCCCTTTCCTCACTTTAAGTATGTCCTGCCACTGCCTTCTGGCTTGTAGAGTTTCTGCTGAAAGATCAGCTATTAACTTTATGGGGATTCCCTTGTATGTTTTTTGTTGCTTTTCCCTTGTTGCTTTTAATATTTTTTCTTTGTATTAATTTTTGATAGTTTGATTAATATGTGTCTCGGCGTGTTTCTCCTTGGTTTTATTCTGTATGGGACTCTGCATTTCCTGGACTTGATTGACTATTTCCTTTCCCATATTAGGGAATTTTTCAACTATAATCTTTTCAAGTATTTTCTCAGTCCCTATTTCTTTCTCTTCTTCTTCTGGGACCCCCATAATTAGATGTTGGTGTGTAATGTTTTCCCCAAGATCTCTGAGACTGTCCTCAATTCTTTTCTTTCTTTTTTCTTTATTCTGCTCTGCAGTAGTTACTTCCACTATTTTTTCTTCCAGGTTACTTATCCGTTCTTCTGCCTTAGTTATTCTGCTATTGATTCCTTCTAGAGAATTTTTAAATTAATTTATTTTGGTATTCATCATTGTTTGCTTTTTAGTTTTTCTAGGTCGTTGTTAAATGTTTCTTGTATTTTCTTCATTCTATTTCCAAGATTTTGGATCATCTTTACTATCATTTCTCTGAATTCTTTTTCAAGTAGACTGCCTATTTCCTCTTCATTTGTTTAGTCTTCTCATTTTGCTTAACTTACTGTGTTTGTGGTTTTCTTTTCGCAGGCTGCAGGTTTGTAGTTCCTGTTTTTTTCGTGTCTGCCCCCAGTGGGTAAGGTTGGTACAGTGAGTTGTGTAGGCTTCCTGGTGGAGGGGACTGGTGCCTGTGTTCTGGTGGGTGAGGCTGGATCTTGTCTTTCTGGTGGGCAGGACCGCATCTGGTAGTGTGTTTTGGGGTGTCTGTGACCTTATTATGATTTTAGGCAGCCTCTCTTCTAATGTGTGGGGTTGTGTTCCTGTCTTACTAGTTGTTTGGCATAGGGTGTCCAGCGCTATAGCTTGCTGGTCGTTGAGTGGAGCTGGGTCTTAGCATTAAGATGGAGATCTCTGGGAGAGCTTTCACTCTTTGATATTACCTTGAGTCAGGAGGTCTCTGGCGGACCAATGTCCTGAACTCAGCTCTCCCACATCATAGGCTCAGGCCTGACACCCAGCCGGAGCCCCAAGACCCTGTCTGCCACAAGGCTCAGAAGAAAAGGGAGAAAAAGAAAGAAAGAAAGAATAATAAATTAATTAAAAAAATAAAATAAGTTATTAAAATAAAAAATATTATTAAAAATAAAAAGTAATTTAAAAAAAGAAAGAAAGAAGAGAGCAACCAAACCAAAAAACAAATCCATCAATCCACAAGCGCTAGAAAGTATACTTAGGGGCTTCCCTGGTGGTGCGGTGGTTGGGAGTCTGCCTGCCAAGGCAAGAGACACGGGTTCAAGCCCTGGTCTGGGAGGATCCCACATGCCACGGAGCAACTGGGCCCATGAGCCAGAACTATTGAGCCTGCGTGTCTGAAGCCTGTGCTCTGCAACAAGAGAGGCCACGATAGTGAGCGGCCCACGCACCACAATGAAGAGTGGCCCCCGCTTGCCACAACTAGAGAAAGCCCTCACACAGAAATGAAGACCCAACACAGCCAAAAATTAAAAAATAAAATAAAAAAATAACAACTATACTTTAAAAAAACCAAAAAAACAAAAAAAATCTAGTTACTATCTGTCACCATACAAAGATAGTTATTGACTAAATTCCCCACACTGTACATTTCATACACATGACTCCTTTATTTTGTAACTGAAAGTTTGTACCCTTTAATCTCCCTTATCCATTTCTCTCCCCCTCTGCACACAACTCTCCCCTCTGGCAACCACTTGTTTGTTCTGTGTATCTATCTTTTGTTTGTTTGTTTTGCTTTTTATATTCCATGTATAAGTGAAATCGTATAGTATTTGTCTTTGTCTGACTTCTTTCGCTCAGCATAATATCTTCTGTGCCGATCCATGTTGTAGCAAATAGCAAGATTTTGTTATTTTTACGGCTGAGTAATGTTCCATTGTGTATATATGTATATATATACCCCGTATCTTCTCTAACCATTCATCTATTGATGGACACTTAGGTTGCTTCCATATCTTGGCTATTGTAAATAATGCTGCTATGAACATAGGGGTGCATATATCTTTTCAAATTAGTGTCTTATTTTTCTTTGGATAAATATAAATAAATATTTTTCTTTGGATAAGTGGAAGTGCTAGATGGGATGGTGCTACTATTTTAAATTTTTTGAGGAACCTCCATACTGTTGTCCACAGTGGTTGAATCAGTTTACATTCCCTCCAACAGTGTATGAGCATCCCCTTTTCTCCACACCCTCTCCAGCACTTGTTATTTCCTATCTTTTTGATAATAACCATCTGACAGATGTGAGATGATTTCTCATTCTGGTCTTGATTTGCGTTTCCCTGACGATTAGTGATGTCGAGCATCTTTTCATGTGCCTGTTGCCCATCCATGTGTCTTCTTAAAAAAAAAAAAGTCTTTTCAGATCTTCTGCCCATTTTCAATTGGGTTGTTTGGTTTTTTAATGTTAAATTGTGTGAGTTCTTTGTACATTTTTGATATTAGCCCCCTATGTGATGTATTGCTTGCAAATATTTTCTCCCACTCAGTAGGTGGGCTTTCATTTTGTTGATAGTTTCCTTCACTGTGCAAAAGCTTTTTAATTTGAGTAGTCCCATTTGTTTATTTTTGCTTTTGTTCCCCTTGCCTGAAGAGACCTATCCAAAAAAATATTTCTAAGACCAATGTCAGAGAGCTTACTGCCTGTGTTTTCTTCTAGGAGGTTTAAGGTTTCAGGTTTTACATTTAAATCTGTAACCATTTTGAGTTTATTTTTGTATATGGTGTGAGAAAGTCCAGTTTTATTCTTTTGCATGTGGCTGTCCAGTTTTCCCAACACCATTTCCTGAAGAGACTGTCTTTTCAGGCAGGGCTCCTTTTTAAAAGAAGAGAAGACAAATCAGTTCCCATATCTCATGAAAAATATGGGAAGCCAAGTCTGAGAAGTTGAGGCATGACATTTGGTGATTAAGAGGCAATAAACCCTGATTGCTTCCCTACCCATGTTAGCCACACATAGTACAGCTGCCTCTGTTTATGGTTTCTGTGAAAATGGGAATTCTCCTTTTCTCTGGCTCCCTTTTCCTGATTGAAGATTAGATTAAGTATAATTGATTGATGACGGTGTACATTGGAATGCTGTGCCTTGCACTGGGTCAGATACTATAAGGAATGTCAAAGAGGCACAAAGTATGATGGCTTCTCAAAAGAAACTTACAAATTAGATGCAGAGAGAAAACCTGTACTTAGGAACCAAATAATGAAGGGCTGGTGTGAACAGAGAGTTGAGTGTTCTTACAAACAATAAACACTGGGGGAGACAATCATTGCAGTTAATGAAAGTTGAGTAAAGTCTTCAAGTGCATTTCCAATGAAGCGCTAGGTTGACTGTAGATGCTGGGAACATTCATTGGTTGAGGAAATAGTAACTTGGTCAAAATGGTTTACATGCCTGTAGTGGTAGGAGTAGGGTCCAGGGAGGAAAATATTTATAACCTGAATAGCCACAGCTGAGTACCATTAAAGTTTTAAAATATTTACTAAGTACCTAAGTACAAAATACTTCATTGGGTGTTAAGACAGAAGGAGAATTACTTCAAGTATAAGATATTTAAGAGCATGGTTAGAAATATGGTTAGATAATCAAAGCTAGATATGACCATGGTGATTTTTAATCCGAGTACAGGAATATTAAAAATTCCAGTGCTGTACAAGAAACAGAGAAATGTCCAGTGTTTAACAAACTAAAAAATTGAAAGACTGTGAAATAGTGCCATATTTGCAATTTCACTGGTGTTCTTCCTTAGCTATCATGAAACTTCTTTGCCTTCGTCTTCTTTACTTTATGATGGACTGAAAGACTGGGTCATCTTTGTTATTTGAGTACATGAATCTGTCCACCTTCCCTTCTTAGGGCCACTTTAACTGCACTGTGAAGTAGGAGCTGTTGCAAAATCTTCACAAAAAAGTTCTACATTCACTGGCTTTATATAGTGGATCTGATATAAGTACATAATCGGTAAACACGTTTTCTGACACCAAGGAAAATTTCTAGATTTTACCCAGGCTGGATGTTAACTGCCATGCTGGCAAAAGGCAAGGGTCACCAAAGTACTCCCACCACTCTAGAGGAGCACAGGCCAAGTTAGAGTCGAAGAGAGAGAGAGACGGGGGAGGCAGAGAGAGAGAAGAGAAGCCACCCCAGAGACTCCAAACCTCTAAGACCAACCAAGTCAGGAAAGACCCTTCTCTTCATCATACCTGCCAACTAGCAGCCCCCCACCTCCCCGCCACACCCTCAGGAGAAGAAATTGGAAGGCAACACAAAATCAGACCGTATCACTTTTGATTCTTCATTTTAGAAAGTCTGTGTCTACGTCAACTGCCTAATACAGCGCACGACCTTCGTACTGTAGTGCGGCCTCTGGCTTTATTAACTGAACTTCCTATTACTTCTATGGTCTTGAAGTAAAGGGCTCTTTCCAGTTTATTTAGAAGTAGATTTCCCTACCAAAAACTTCATTCAAGAGGTTGCTGTTTATACGTGAGCAAAGCCTTCTTCTAAAACACGCCTGGACAAAGTTTAGAGCTATCTGGTTCCATTTGTTTATTTAACAACTATTTGAAGGCAATTAATTGAGATATATGTGCCACGCTGTGCTAGGAGTTGGAGCAGGCAGGAAACACTGATCTTACCTGTATTAATTGTCTATTGTGGATCATATTACTCCAACACTTAGCAATATAAAACAAATATTTATTATCTCATACAATTCTAAGAGTAAGAAACCCAGGAGCAGTTTATCTGAGTCATTTTGATTCAGGGCCTCTCGTGAGGCTACAGTCAAGTTGTTGGCCGGGGTTGCAGTCACCTGGAGGGACTGAAGAATCAGCCTCCAGCTCACTCACATGGCCGGTGGCAGATGGCTTCAGTTCTTTGCCACGGGGACCTCTCAATCGGGCTGCCCAGTACAGGGCAGCTGGCTTCCCAAGTGCAAGTGGTGAGAAAAGGAGAGGGAGAGGGGTTAGGGGGAAGAGGAGGGTAAGGCCAAGTCAGAAGCCAGTCTTTCACGACCTAGTATTAGAAGTGACATGGCATGCCATCACTTTGTTCTGTTGGCCTCAGAGACCAGCCCTGGTGCAATGTGGAAGGAACTACACAGGTATTCCTGTGAATACCAGGAGGCAGGGATTATTGAGAGCCATCCTGTAGGCTTCTCACCACTTTACCTTATGGCACTGACCTTATAGTTGTGGATATAGACCACAGAAAAGTAAACAAATAAACTACAATAAATGGTTACAGAAGAGGCAGGGATGACTTAAGCTGAGACCTGAAGGATGAGATTCATACCACATGAATAACCAGACCCCCACCTTTGTATGTATGTGACATTACGTTCATGAGAACAATGTGAAATCAACATGGAATTAGGAGTGTAGGCATGGTTCTTCTAAAGATGGAATGAATATGGATCCTGGGTAAATTCCAGCATATGTGAAGGCATCCGACTATCCAGCCTGGCTGAATCCACCTAGGTCACAAGGCCAGAAAGGAAGAGTGAGCTTTTGAAACCAATTGAGCCACAAGTACGAGGCAGTTGGACTGGAGATTTCCCAGATTTTTGTAATTGTCTTTGTATCTCTAACGTCCAGGGTTGGGTTCCCTCACAGAGGGAAAAATCCAGAGAACAGAATTGCAAAGCCTTGTCATGATTCTAACATGTTTAGAAATGAAGATATGAACAGATTAAAGTTTATGATTCCCTACATGCCCTCTCCATCCCAATCAGGGATGAATCGATAATGCATTCCTCCACAAGACAAATGCTGCTTCTTTTTGCTTAAAAATGTTTTAAATTTAATCACAACTCTTGCTGGCTCTGCTACAGGCCTCCTAATAAACAAAAACACTCTCCCTTCGTTGAGTTAAACCTGACACCTGTGCTTGCCAGATATGCCGACTGCTCTCTCAAAAGAAGCAAACAGTATCTGGAGCGCTCAGAGACACATCAGTCAGCTTGTCTTTGGCATATTCTTTGCCATTTGTAAGAAATGGAAATTGAAAAGGCCAGTCATGTTTAGAAAGACTAATGTGGCCCAGGTTGCCATCTTCAGGTTTTTTATTTAGAAGATGTTCTGAGCCCACCTCCTGCCCAGCTCTCGTGACAGATCTGAAGGACTGGTACCAATCAGTTGAGTATAGCTTGCTTTGCCCCTAGATAGGAGTGCTCATTATCTTGATGAATAAATCGTGCGTGATTAACTGTACAATGCAAATACAATGACCAATAGAATGTGAAAACCTTTGGCGTTGCAGCCAATCAACAACACGCTCTACCTTTTGGAGGGAAGAAGGGAAAACCTCATCCACAGCTCTCTACAATCACCGACATCTCCCTGCCAGGTTGGAGGAGCCAAATCCTCCTGTCATTTTCTCAATGCCTCTCGCTCTGTGTACTTAATTCCTCTTATTCATAGCCACACACAGGCACACATGCACACATATGAGGCAGCTCCAGCTAACTCTGACCTTTCAGACTAAGCAGAACCCAGTCATTAATAATGTACACGTGTAACATGTGCCCAGGTCCTTGTTGTACCAGGTGTGGCCCCGACTGACCTGTTCAGAGCTCAAGTTCATTGCACCCGATAGCTGTTTTTGCAACAGGTAAGTTCAGCCTCAGAATAAGAGGTTGTTCTTAATGGAAGATGACCACCCATGTCTCAGGTTCCTATGTACGTGGAGATAGCACCTGAAGATGGCACTGAAGCATCCATGAAATGCTTCGCTTACTGAATCCTTTCATTAATTAAGGCTTAGTTTCTAGAGACTGCTGTTTAATTCAGGTTCATCCTATTTGTTTAGCTATCCTGAGGAACTTTGAGTTAAGAGGCTGCCATATGTTCACACAGCTTAGGTATAGATTTAACCATCAAAACAAAGTACCCAGTTATTTAATATTTAAACACAGTGTTTTCTGCATTTTCTATTAGAAAGGTTTTCTTTCCTCTCAGGGCCACAGTCAATGTATTTGAAGTTTCTTTTCAACGAAAAGTTGTGTACTTTTCCACTCCACAAAGTCAAAGCTGGGTTGTTCCTGTGTCATCAAACTCACTGAAGCAGCTGAGTTATTATATTCGTGAAATTAATTATTGAAATGAAGACATGCTTTGTTCTGCTTTAAAAGGAAGATAAAAGCCTGAACAATTAAAAATGGTTTTCTATTATAGCTAATATGCAATATGGATTCTAACGTAATTAGTTGAATTTGGAAAATTATTTTTATATTATCAATAACTTATTTTAATACATTTTTCATTAATTTATTCATTCAAAAATATTGAGTGTCTTCTAGGTACCAACCCTTGTGAAGGAAAATGAAATACAAATATAAATAAAACATAGGTCCTGTCATTTGAAAGCTCTTTACTTAATAGATCTATGAATTCCCCTGGCTCTGGAAAGCCAGCAGGGTGTTAAATGGACCTTCTGTGGTGCTCTTTCCCCAAACTTGATGTTTTTCTGATACATATGTTATACCAATAGATTCTCTATTTTGCCTCAGCTGCAGTCCAAATTTCTTTTATAAAGTTTAATTTTACTTAATTGAAATGCTTCTTCTGGTATTTAGGGTGCTCTAATGAGCATAAATCCATTTGTTTAAACCAGAGCCATCTAAATACTTTGGGTTTTTGTTTGGTGGCTCTATTTCATTTTTGTCAACATTGGTAGGAACAAGTTCTCTTTAAAAATAAATTATAAAAACATTCCCTTGCAATTACATTTAAGAAAAGAGAGAAAACTGATGGTCTGTAGTACAGGGCAGTACACCTAATAAATCTCAGTTCACTGGACACTTTCTTCCATTTTCTATAAATTGACTCTCAGCTTGGAACTTCCCCTAATGACAGTAGTTTCCAGTAAGTAGCACCTTCATGTATTAAGAAACAAAGCAGTAGTGATTTTCATGGGAAGTTTAACATGTTTCACTTTGTTTCAGGGTGGCATTGCTACCAAGGAGTAATTGTTTGGAAATGGGCAAGACAGAAAATATCAGCTCAGAATGTGAAACGTAAGGAAACATCACAACGATGTAGATCTCTTATGTGCATGTTCTGTCAGGCTCTTTCTGGTGGCCTTATTGCCTAAGCCTGAGGGCTCACCCCATCACAGTATCAGGATGCTGTACTGCTTCCCTCTTTCTTTCCTTATCATCACCCTCTCAGACAGTTCAACTGGCAAAGGGCTCAGGTGTTTTGTGAAAAAGTTAAGGCAGAATGCATCTACAGGAATAATTCCAATTCTTTCACAGCCAGACTTGGAATCCATAGCCAAAGCAATATCTCTGGCCTTATAAAGCTATCAAAATATTTGCGCTCTCCTCTTCTCTCTCCCTTCAATAATTTTGACTAGTTTTTTCTTTCTTCTTCCTCTCCCTCACTTCATTAAATTTGTGCACAAGACCTTAAATTTTAAAATCTTTGTGAAAACACCTACTATTTGAACAGTAATTGACATCTTCAAAGCATGTTGGTGTGCCCTAGCTTATTGTCAGTTGTTCATTCATTCATTCATCAGTTAGGTTCCAGACTAGAACTGAGCAGCAGCAGCAGGAGAATTAAGAGTATTTGAGTGACTGCCAGGGCAGAGCAGCAATGAGTATCTCTAGTGATCAGCTCTCAGTTTCCAAATGCCCATTTCATCTAAAACAGTCCAAGACTTCTTGGAGAAATAACTGATTCCACACAAAATTTCAAGAGAAGCTCTGGATATCTTTCTGTTGTTCCGGAAAGCAAGGAGGTATCCGGAGCATGTTGAGTTGTGTCAAGGGAACACAGGAGCTAGCCTGAAGCGGCTCACACTGATTATATAGGGAATAACTTGAGAATAAAAAACCCCACACTACCAGTAATGGATTATAACACATTCACCATCATCATCGTCAAATACTTAAGAACATAATAATCTGAAAAGAAAAAAGACAAGCACATGTTCTCCTTTGTAGAAGAATGCCACATAATCATGGCAGAAGGATTGATAGAATTAGGAAATCACCATTTTTAAACTCCCAGCATAATAAATTCATTCACGGAAGAATCATTAATGGAAGTTATAACCATTATGCACAGTACTGTGGAGAAAACACATATTTATACAATCTCAAGGTGTCACTCTCCAAATCATTTACGAATTCAAGGAAAACCATACCTTCATGGTAGAGTGACGGCAGTCCACTGGAACCAAGTAATCAAGCTTAGCATTACTAATAGTGGTGATGTGATGAACTAAAACGTACAAACCATAACAGATGATGTTTTCTTATCAAAAAATTTTAACCTGAATCTAATGATTAGAAAACGATCACACATGGGCAGAATAATGAGCTACCTTACAAGACAGCTGGTCTGGTCTCTTCATAAAACTCACTAAGAAGTGTGTTTGTTGAAGGTGGGGGTGGTGGTGAGGGACTGTTCTAGATTTTTAAAAAGTAAAATTAATCAAATCAAATTAATCAAGTTAATATGTAAAACTTTATTGGAAATCAGATGGGGGGATGAAATTCATTGTGCTGGCTAGAATAAGGAGCCCTCAAAGATGTCCATGCCCTAATCCCCAGAACCTGTGAATATGTTATACTACAAGGAAGTGGGAATTAAGGTGTCTACCTCATCCCTAGGTCCTTTAAATGTGAAGAAAAAAGCAGAGGAGTTAGGGTCCAAGTGATGTGATGTAAGAAAGACCATTGCTTTCTTTAAAGACCGAGGAATGTGGGCACCTCTAGAAGCTGAAAAAGATTTAGAAAGTGGAGGCTCCCCTAGAGTCTCCAGAAAGGAACACAATGCTGACATCTTAATTTTAACAGAGTGAGATCATTTTGGATTTCTGACCTCCAGATAATAGGACAATAAACTTGTGTTTTTAGGACACTTAAGCTTGTGGTCATTTGTTACAGAAGTAACAGGAAACAAATATACCTATATAGGTCATTCTAGGCACAATTGGGTAAAACTGAATATCTACATTTGCTTGATATTATGGAATGATTGTTAATTTTATTAGTTGTGTTAGTATTGTGGTTATGTTGGAAAATGGCTTTATTCTGGGATGTACATGCTGGAGACCTTAAGTGTAAATGATCATGAGGTTTGCAGCCTTTCTTAAAGTGGGTCTGCCAAAAAAATACACACAGACACACACAGAGATAGAGATAGAGACAGTGAGAGAATGAGAGAGAAAGAAATCAAATGTGGCAAAATACTAACAATTAGCGATTCCAGGTGAAGCATATACATATTTTTATTATACAGTTCATTGAACTTTTCATTGGGGCATGAAATTTTTCAAAATAAAATGTTGGAAGAAAATAATATTTGAATTATCCTAGAAAACGTATACCATGAAAGATTTTCTTCTTTCTTCACTCTTGCTAATTAAGAATGTAAAGTAGTAAATGATGAAGTGTCAAAATGAATAGTACTGAGAGGTGATAAAGATTCATAGACAGAAGGGCACAGTGTGGCCCCAAGTGCTGATGAAGTCCTTTTGGAGTAGGAGAAATGCGAGCTGAATCTTGAAGAATGGCTAAAGAAACAAGTATGCACTTTCCATAAAAAGGACACAACCAGAGCAACATAGGGGAATGGAAGAATGAGAGAAGGGCTGGCATGGGTGAGATCTCGATGGCACGGGCCACACTGGAATATGGAGGAATAATCAATGGAGTAGAGGTTATTCTCCGCACTAAGCTTGGAGAGGAAACGAGGAAAACAGGCATAAACCAGAACAGTGCAGGGCCAACCAATTTGTATGGTCACCCTGCTTGAGACAGATGGACCTATAAAGACAGGCACTGCCAGTGAGAGAACACTAATGATGTTTCCAAAGGGCAGCAGCAGAAGGAAAGCAGAGATGTAACATTTACCAAGTAATTTAGGAAGATCAGTCTGGGAACATGGGAAGGATAAAGCAGATTCGAAGGGGTCTTGGATTAAAGACACAGAAAGCATTTGAGGTGTTCCAGCATCTGGTGCGAGGTGACAGGTATCTTCCCTAGCATGGCAGGAGTGAGAAGGAAAGGTCTTAGGGGATTGCTTTTTTATGGTTTGCTTTCATTAAATACTCTAAGGATCTGTCTTCCTCACTAGTTGGCTCTGTGTGCTCATGTTTACTTTACTGTGAGCTCCTCACAGAGAAAGCAATATTAAAAATCAAACTCTTTGGGGCTTCCCTGGTGGCGCAGTGGTTGAGAGTCCGCCTGCTGATGCAGGGGACACGGGTTCGTGCCCCGGTCTGGGAAGATCCCACATGCCGCGGAGCAGCTGGGCCCGTGAGCCATGGCCGCTGAGCCTGCACGTCCGGAGCCTGTGCTCCGCAACGGGAGAGGCCAGAACAGTGAGAGGCCCGCCTACCGCAAAAAAAAAAAAATTAAACTCTTTAAAACAAGTATTTTGATTCTTAAAAATATATTTTTAATTTTTTAAAAAATTTTGACAATGTATTATGAAGTGCCTTTTTAAGAAACAGCTGTATGTCTGAGCTGATAGGACCTGATTCCTAGGACAGCAATGTTTCTCTTTCACAATCAACTTTAAAGATTAGCAGCCTTTTAGAAGCAGTGGGGTGTTCCTTAAGTTATTTATACCCACTTAATGTCTAGGTGCAGCCACTAAGGACTCTCCTCTTTTCTAAGTCTTTGTGGTTTAAGACTTTCTAATTGAGGACCTGTTGGCATAAATACACCAGCATTACTTTAAAAAAAAAAAACAATAAAGCCCAGAAAATGTGACACCTAGGAGAAGGTGTGGTGGTGTGGGGGTGAGGAGTAGGTGGAAAGTGTCGACAGAAAATTTTAGAGCTTTCAGAGATTTTGTAGCTTAGAAATATATGAACAAACACAAAAAACAAAAATCAATCAAGAAAATGATTACCCTTTGAAAAAGGGAGGGTGACAATCATCTTCCTTCTTCTGTGCATCCTGCCTGACAAGGCTTCCTGTTTAAAGCATAGCCTACACTATCGGTGAGAATGTATAGTGGTGCAGCCACTACGGAGAACAGTATGGAGGTTCCTTAAAAAACTAAATAGGGAACTACCATATGATCCAGCAATCCCACTCCTGGGCATATATCTGGAGAAAACTCTAATTTGAAAAGATACCTGCACCCCCATGTTCATAGCAGCACTATTTACAATAGCCAGGACATTGAACAACCTAAATGTCCATTGACAGATGAATGGGTAAAGAAGGTGTGGTATATATATACAATGGAATATTACTCAGCCATAAAAAAGAATGAAATAATGCCATTTGCAGCAACATGGATGGACCTAGTGATTATCATACTAAGTGAAGTAAGTCAGACAGAGAAAGACAAATACCATATGATATCACTTATATGTGGAATCTAAAAAAAATGATACAAATGAACTTATTTACAAAACAGAAACAGACTCACAGACATAGAAAACAAGCTTATGGTTACCAAAGGGGAAAGGGTGGGAGGGATAAATTAGGAGTTTGGGATTAGTAAATACAAACTGCTGTATATAAAATATCAATAGATTAAATAACAAAGTCCTACTTATAGCACAGGGAACTATATTTAATATCTTATAATAATCTATTATGGAAAAGAATCTGAAAAAGTATATATATATAACTGAATCACTTTGATGTATACCTGGAAACTATCAACTATCACAACATTGTAAATCAACTATAATTTAAGAAAAAAAAGATTCAACGGGGAAAAAAATCATAGCCCATGGCTGAGGTTTTGTTTCCTTGAGTGGTAGAATCTTGTCTTTCTCTGCTGTATACCCAGCTCCTGTCCCAGTGCTCAAAAATTAGACTCAATAAATGTGAATGAATGAATGTGTGTACAGTCATTCAAACATCTACTAATCATAGCTTCCCCTGATCAGTTAAACAAGTGCTCTCAGAGACCCCACAGTCTTGTGGTAAAGAAAAAAGAAAAACATGTTCAGCAGTTAAAAATCTCAGGCTGCTAATTCAGGAGGTCAGGAAACACAATTTTTCTTCACTTTTCTATAACTCAGTTAAACTCATTCGGGCTCCCATTCCACCAACATAGGAGAAGCTTGATTTCAGTTGACCTAGGGTTTCTCACAATCCTGGTTGTTTGGGTGAGGGAGCAGAAAATGGGGATGGAGGGGTTCATGTACGCTGTGCTATGCTGTGTTGTCCATCCCCTCTGAGGGTCTTTTTCTAGGCACCTGCCATCTCCTGAGATGTCCTTTCTTGGTCTGGTCCTCAACTATTTGTCTGTAGAGCTCCTTGCTGTTCCAGGTGCAAGGTTTGTTAAGGTCCAGCACATTTTCAGCTACTTCTGTGACCCTCACTAGGGTCATTCTGCTGTTCCTGTACAAAGCCAGAACACAGGAACACCCAGTGAAGTTTTTAAGGCTCCTTAAACTAAGCAGGATTTTTCCTCCTTTGTTTATTGCCATATACACAGTACCTAGAATAGTGCCTGGCACAAGATAGGCACTCGATAGATGGAATAGGCTGAATAAAGTTCACTCGCTCTCTGAGTTCCTAAACGTAGTGGGGATTCTACAATCCACTCTCAGGGGTCTACCCAGTGTGGGGAAGAGAGCTGCCTCTTTCCTCTCATCCAGAATTCATGAGTCAATCTATCATCCTCTCCAAAGTCCTTTCTGACCTCTATCCAGAGACTGTTTACCTAGTTGAGGGAAGGAGAACTCAACTATTGCTCCTCGGTTGGTTTCCCAACTCTCTTTTCCAAGTCCTCTGCCTTTTCCTCTAGAGGGATGAGTTTCTGAAAATCAAAAGCCAGACATTGATTCCTTTCTTTCTATGTGTTCTGTTTGTCATCCCATCCCCAAGACACTAAATGAAGGCTGCTCTCGCTGACTGAAAGTAGAAAGAACAAGAAACATAATGGAAAAGGATAAAAGCAACATGCATAGTATTCTGAAATATCATCCAACCAACATTAGAATAATGTATAATAAGTATTTTACCATATGTAGGTAGGAAGTTCTGAGAGAAAACAGAGAAAGCTCCCATGGCAGGGGGCAAAAGAAGATGGCAAGGAAAGAGTCTCATGTGTAGTGACTATTTTATTTCACTCTTAAAGGACACATAGGCATTATGCTAAGTGAAATCAGACAGAGAAAGACAAATACTATATGACATCACTTACATGTGGCATCTAAAAAATACAAGAAACTAGTGAATATAACAAAAAAGCAGACCCACAGATACAGAGAACAAACCAGTGGTTACCAGTCGGGAGAGGGAAGGGGGGAGGGGCAATATACGGGTTGGGGGGTGGGAGGCACAAACTACTGGGTGTCAGACAGGTTCAAGGATGTCTGGTACAATATGGGGAATATAGCTAGTATTTTATAATAACTACATGGAAAGTCACCTTTAAAAATTGTATAAAATTTTCTTAAAACTTAAAAAAAATAAAATTTAAATGAAAAAAAGAACACATAGACATTCATCAGGAGAATGAGGTGGGAAGAGAGAGAGAAAAACAGGAGGTACAATGCAGTAGAGGATGCAGAATGTAGAAATGAAGAAGGCAAGCAATGAAATCTGGCAGGGCAGGTCTAGGCTTAAGCTGTGGTTTACCACCTCCTAACTGGGTGATCCCGGGCCTCACTAGCTCCCTTAGCCTCAGTCTACTCATTTGTAAAATGGGGTGATGATGCACACTTCATAGCTTGTATGTGAAGATTAAATCATGAACATGGAACACTTAGCACCAAACCAGCATTTGTGGACTATTGAATCTGTGCTGAGCAATCAGTATCAGCTACTTTTAGAGGGCAGAATTAAGGCAATGATCGCGGCAGAGATAAGATTTGAACTGTCTTTTGGACATAGGAAGGAGTTGGTGGCTGACTAGATTTGTGAATGATGGAGACTGGGTATGGGTTAAGATGACTTCTACTTTGGGTAATGACAGTGACCAATTCAGGCGAGGAGGACCAGGTTTGGGAAGGAGTAAAATCATTCTGTGTTGCATGTGCTAAGATGGAGATTTTGCAGTACATCCAGGTGCAAGAACTTCTATTAGTCACTGGAACTGTGTATGATAGGGTTTGGTGTCCTCTCCTTTTCCCAATAAATGCTGAATTGGTCTTTCAAATCCAGACCTCATACAATGAAAAGACACTGATCACTGCCAAACTTAAATAGCTCCCAAAATGTCAAAATGCAGAGTTAATGAAAATAGTGAATCATTTTTTATAACATTTTCTCTGCATCAGGAGCTATGCTAGAAATTATACATTACAGTGCCAAGAACTGTACATTATTTCATTTTTTTAAACCCTCCCCATGTTGGACAAGGGATGTTTCAATGCATTGAAATCATACTGTGAAAAGTGATAAACATTATCATTATCCAATGCAAAGTACATTTATCTGTTGATGCTCCATTCTGAAGAATTAGGATCCGCTCTCTGCTTCCAGAATGGAACCATTAACAGCTCTCCCTGGCTGTTTACAAAGGGTGCTGGCTGAATAGACCTGGGAGCTTGGAGAGGGCAAAGAGAGAGAAAATAAAGAAAAGCAGGGAGGATATTTGGTCATGTTTTTGTCCTGTCCAAAACATCCATGAAGACATTTGGTCCAAGATAAAAATCCTTGACATTTAGTCCTGTGCAAAACCATCTGGCATGGACCAAAATGCTCGTGGAAATTTTGAATAGGACCAGATTTCAAGGAACTTTTGGCGTGGACCCAATGTCTTATGGACGTTTTAGACAGGACCAAATACCTGCTAATCAATGGAAGAAAACAGAACGCTTTGGTACCTTTCTTTTGACTCTCAGAATTTTTGTGATCAATTGTGAGGAGGAGAGAATCCTTTGGTAACAGATTATCCCTGTATGCCATCCTGATGCCATAAAGTAAAAGAGTAGGGTTACATTGGGGTCTGGAGTGGAGTTAGGAATAGAGTGCACTTTTGGGAATCACTGAAGTTGGAGGTTTGGCAAAATCACCCAGGTAGAACCTGTATTGGGAAGACAGAGTTTCAAGGATAGACTTGTAGACAAGATCGATATTTAACGCTCAGGGAGAATAAGAAGATCACCGAATGAGACTGAGCAAAGTGCCTAGAGAGGCAGGAATAAGTCTAAGGAGAAGTTGTATTCCCAGCGAGCAGGAAGAGATCGGAAAGCTCTCACTAGACTAAATGTTCCACTTGAGGTCATCAGCACACCACATCAGCAAACCACTGTTCATTTCCCAGTGGTGGCAGAATCCAGATTGTAATGGACTGAGACAATAATAAGTTGGTAAATACAGTAAGTTCAGATCATTCTTTCATGGACTTCAGCTGGGAACATGTGAGGTGTAAGTAGAATTGTAGCGAGAAGGAAACAGGCATGAGGAAGGAAAATTGCTGATGTGCAAGAACACCGAACATGTTTTATAAGTATAGCTGAGGAAGTAGAGAGACATTCCCAATGCTGTTCCTACGTGTACTGTGCCTTTAAGTGGAAACTGTTCTAAGTCATGCATGGGTTATTTTGGGAGGAAGCACCAGGTCCAAGCACCTGATGGGTCTTGGGGAAAGGGGGAAAAAAAGCAGAAACACACACACCCTTGGAACTGAGCAAATGCCAGATAGGGAAGCGTAGTCTTCAGTGTTCTGTATTCTACTCAGACACTCCTGCTTTCAGTGAGCCTTCTCAGGCCCCAGGTTCCCTCCTGCTAAAACCCTGAGTCACCTCTCCCTTTGCTGGGATGCATCCTGTGTTAAACACGTCTCCTTTAGTTGTCTTTTCTCTCTTCAATAAATACATCCCTATGCTTTCCTTGGCCACTTCCCTTCTGGTCTTTGCTAGTGACAGTGTAACTAGTTAACTAACGTACGGCACATCTGTTATGTGCTGGATGCATCCAAAAGCTAGGAGATAGAGGAAGGAGGGCTGTGGTTGGATTCTCAGATACATAAACCGAAGTAGAGTGAAGCCATATCAGAATCACCAAGGAGGGTATTTCAAAATATACACACTTCTGGAGGCTCTGATGGGACCTCCAGACACTATGCCTCCCTCCTCCTGCCTCGACACCTCCCAAGAATCACCACACCATGAGCCATTGCTGGCCGAAATGTTACAAGTCCATCGAGTATATTGTGCACCATTGGTTTCAAAGGAATGGGATACCTATCAATGAACCACCATAACAGGAAACTGATTCAGACTAAGGTGTTATTGGCTGCTTTTTCATGTGGAATTCTCTTGGGAAAGCAGCAGGTAAGCCACCAAGAGAGCTTTTAAAATAATCCTTAATTTTCTTAGTACTATCTGGAATGGAAGGTCATAGGAGATGGCTAGTAAAGGAGTCTGTGAGTTGTTTCAATTTATATATTCAAGAAAATGTTACCTGGACATCTGGTAATTCAACTTTTCTGGGGTAACTGCTAAGTGCTAGACCTGTGGAAAAAGATTAATAAAATTATCTAACAATCAAAAGTTGCTCTCGAAAGGGGACCAGTGACTCTAGAGTGCAGTAATCGTGTTCTTCTAGGTGAAAGCATGTGTACTTATAAGAGTAATGAGGGCACACGAGAAGCACAACTAATGATTCTGGGGAGAGTTAGGGAAGCCTTCCTGGAGTAGGAGATTTGATGTGACAGTGACTTTCTGTATTTCCGCAGAAGCATTCAAATGCTTTAACAGAAAGAAATGGTCCAGACTTGGAATGTTTGGCCAAGTTGGGACGTGTTTCATTCTTTGAGGTCTCTAAGCTCCAGTCATACTAAGCCCATCAGATGGGTGCTGCCTGGTTGGTGCTTGAGTCTACAGCCTGCCCAGTTGGGGGATACATGACATCAGGCAGAACTTTCCCTTTAGAGAAATTGATGCTCCCTAGAGACAGACTCATGCTCTGATGAATTTCACTATGCAGGGATTTGTGGATTCTGCACTTCCCCCACCAACCCCTTTCTTATTGAATTTACTCCAAAGGAAACGTAGAACAAAAACTAAGAATAAATCAGCCATATTTTTTAAGTCGCAGTGGTAGCTGTGACTACTACTAAAAAGCAAAAGTCTATGAGAAATAACCTTGATTCATAATACTATGCATACTGAATATACTATGAATAGCTCAATAAAAAGCAATATTTCAGATGGATTGTTGTGCTAGGGTGACATCATAGGCGGGAAGAGCGAGGAGGGCTTCATACAAATCGACGTGCAGCACCATACAGGGTGGTGAGGACTGTAAGCCATACACTCTCTTTACGTTCATAGCGCCTTAATTGATGCAAATGGCCTTTGAAACATGTGTGATGGGAGCATATTCATGAAGGCCCACAAGTAAAAGGCTTTGCTACTCCCACCAGTTATGTTTTTTGATCAGAAAAGAAGTAATTGTAAGTCCACTTGAAGCTGAGAGAAAACAGTTCTTGGAGAGGCACGTAGCAAACAGCACACCCATCTCAAAACAGAAGAGGAAAAAGGATGAACACTCCAGGATTACTTTTGATAGGGAAGAGCAAACACCTCAGTTGAAACCGCCTCCCTGTTTCCCAGAGCTCTCTAAATTACAAAAGTTAGAAATCTGCAAAATATAAGTACAGTCTGTCTTCAGGGATCTCCATTCTTATCAGTATAGATCCACTGTTTGCCCCATCAATGCTAAATTCATCTTTTGATTCATAACTCATACATTGCAAAGGCACTGATCATTACCAAAGTTTAACAGTTCCAGATAATGTCAAAATGCAGACTGAATCATAATGGCTAACCATTTACTGAACCTTTTCTCTGAGCCAGGAACTGTGCTAAAGAACGATGCATGCTAGTGCTAACTGACCTATATCATTTCATTATTTAATCCTCACTAAAACCTCAAATGGCACTTATTATCCCCCTTTTACAGATGAGAAAACAGCAATACTGATTATTAAGCAATTTGCTTAGGGTTACATAATTAGAAGGAAGATAGAACCAGAACATACTCTCAAGTGGGTCCGTTACCAGCACCGTGCAGGATACCTGAAGGGGATCTGACCAGAGAAAGACATTTCAATTATTCATTCAGTCACTTGCTCAATACCTAGTTCAGTGCTGTGCCCTGGGTTTAGGAAAGGGCAGCGCTGTGTGTAGGGGCACGGGAGTCTGAACACATGGGTCTGTCCTCTGACACTTTGTAACTGGTGTTGGATGCAAGGCACACCTATGTTAAACAATTAAAGAATAAGGAGCATTTTTAATTGACATGTCCTACCATCGCTACTGAGGAATTCATCCCCTTCTTCCACACTACCACCACTACAAGTCACAGAGTAATTTATGAGGTTATTCCTCTTTTTCCAAAGGGCAGAACTCAGTTTCAACTCTTTGAACTCCATGTCTTATCTATAAGATTGGATGGCAGAAAGCTGAACCTCACCTAAGCTTGCAACAGTCTGTAGATTCTGTACCTTGATGTGTGGCATGAAGGACCAGCACATACAGTCAGATCACCTGTCAAACTTCATGAACAGGACTGTATCACCACCAGCATGCTCCCCCTTTGGCCAACATATTGTTGCTGCTCTCTCTCTCTCTGCGCGCCTTAGTGCTGAGCTAGACCTCTTGATGAAAATCTGGAAGAAGAAGAATAGCAAAGTGTGTTACATGGAGCCAAGAAGACTCAGAGCAGGAGGCTGGATGTAAGGCAGTGACCTCAGGAAAGGAATGAGGGTATAGGACTATGGATTTGATGAAGGAGTTTCCAAGAAGAAAATAATGATCAGAAGGAACATAAAATCAATTTTTATTTATTTGTTGATTCAACAGGTGAATCTTCCCTGTTTGAATAAGGGAGTGTTCTAAGAAGGAAGAAACATGAATTAACCATGGCTTTTTTTCCCTCCAGGAGCTGTTAATCTGTGGGAAGATATCATGCCTGAGCATAGAAAACTACCAAATAAAACAATCCATGTAGAGTTTCCATAATAGCGGTATAGGTAAAATGTTATAGGCCTTTAAGACCCAATTCAAATGCTGTACTTCCACAACCTGGAAGGGATCTCTCCACCACCTGAGAGATGGGTAGGATTTTTTTTTTAACATGTGACTTATGCTTTTATTATTTTCATTAATCTCTTGTATTTTTCTTATAAGAACATGATCTTTCTAACGTCAATTTTGGCAAGAAGTTCCTCCTTGCTGAAATACTAGTCCAGTAATTCTAGTTTTTAAATTGAAGTACAGTTGATTTATAGTGTTTCTGGTGTACAGCAGAGTGATTTGGTTATACATATCTATATATCTATATTATATATAGATATATATAAAATATATATCTATTCTTTTCAGATTCTTTTCCATTATCGGTTATTACAAAATATTGAATACAGTTCCCTGTGCTATACAGTAGGTCCTTGTTGGTTACCTGTTTTATATATAGTAGTATGTATCTGTTAATCCCATACTCCTAATTCATACTCCCCCTCTTTCCCCTGTGGTAAGCATAAGTTTGTTTTCTATGTCTGTGAGTCTATTTCTATTTTGTAAGTAAGTTCATTTGTGTCATTTGTTTAGATTCCACATGCAAGTGATATCATACGATATTTGTTGAAAGATGGGTAGGATTTAGATATGTGAACTAGTGGCAGAATGGTTGGAAGAATTAGCAAGAGCAAAGGTGAAACAGTCTAGCATGTGAAGGCAAAGAGTTCCCTTTGCTTGGTGCGGAAGACATGATAATGGGACTACTGGGGAGAAGGTCAAGTCTGTAACCCTGCAGGTCTGTCTCTTTGCCGTATGTTAGCTCCCCACTCAGCTCGCTCTCAGCCTAAATTCTGGTGTATTGTCCCTGACTTCTCCCATCTCAGCTTCCCAGATAGGACCCTATTTATGTTTATAACTATTTCATGGCTGCTCAGACTTGAGAGAGCAGAGACCCCATACGTCCCATTTGCTCCAGGTGGTGTTTGCTATAAAGTGGCATGATAACATTAGCAATGGCATAGACAGTGGAAAGGGGAGAGGTGATACAAGGGTTTGTGCAGATACCCACACAGTGATAGTCTCCAAGGTATGACGTTGTATGGTAGACAAGGCCTTCGTCCAATGCCCAATTATTCACTTAGTCCCAGAGAGCACAACTCTGGATGGACACCTCTGATGGACACTCAAGGCTCAGTCTTGTCACTTTGTAACGAGCACTGTGGGGTCACCCTACAGTGGCATTTCCTGCTAATGGTTGGACCCACATGACTTGAGATCAAAGACCCCATGATTATTAAGACCACTCTGTCCTATCCGCACTCACATCCTCTCTCCAAGTGTCCACGTTGCTGCTTGTTACTCTCTGCCCCACACCTGAGCCTCCTTCCATGCTTCCTCAAAAGACTAGAACACAGCTCATTTTGTTTTAAGGGCCTTAATGCCACTGACTACCATGGAGGAACATATTATTGAATATGGGATATCATGGAGTCTTGGGAATGCATAAAGCCCTTCAAGTCATGATCTCTGGTGTCTAGTTCTGAGCCCCTTGGTAAGAATATAAATCAAACCTATCAGATGCCTGTTGTCTCCTTCAAAGAGATGGTCTCACCGATGCCTAACCTCCATCCCCTAAACCAAAGTTACAGGCTCTGCTGACCTTCGTGAAGGGTTTCTTCCCGGACAAAACTATTAGTTCTCTTGGAATTGATTCAGAGTTGGGAACCTGACCCTAACTGGGCTAGTGCAAGTTGTTCTGAGCACTTTGTTGGGGTTACTGGGAAACCTCCCAGTGGGACTGCAAAGCCAGTAAGATATAAGCCTGGAGCTGTCTGTAGTCATCTTTGCCATGGTAAGAGGAGCCCGCTGAAGGGGAAAGTCGACATAAAAAGAAGTAGAGCCAAGAGTTGGAGACAGAGGGAAAGAGAGAAAGAAAGAGAACAAAGTACAATACCCACCGAGCCCTTGAGAACATGCCTGTAAACAGCTCATTTCTGAGTTTTATCCATGGAAAATTCAGTTGAATTAGTCATTTCTTTTTTTATTATCAACATTCATATGTATATTTCTTTTGTTTTGCTTAAGTCAGTTTGATTTGGGTTTCTATTACTTTCTTACAAAAGAAACAACCATAATGTAAATAGCTAGTGGGTAATTTGCATTTCTGAAAGCCTTCAAGAAGGGTGATCTGCATTAGAAAGACTCCATGTTATGAAAAATGTGGTCACTTTGGGACATTTCTTAACTCCTACCTTATACCTCCAGCTTCGGTGCTCCCTAGCACCTTGAATAATAGCCTGGACACCGTAGACTCTCAGTGTTTGCTTTGTTGTATGGTAACAATGAAGGAGCAGGCATTAGAGGTGAGTGTGTTGGCAGAAGCATAGTTCCTTAAGTTGGAATGAACATATTGGCTGATATTGATAAGAAGGAGACTAGTCTGTGTGCATTGGAAAGCTCATACTGTGGAATGGTAGAAAGTAAGTAAATAATATAATACTTTACCTTCACCAGCCCTTCTGAGCTGGAGCCATTGATTCCTGTCATCTGCAGGTTCAGCAACGTTGCATTCCACAGCCAGTCCGGACACATTGACTACCTCTTGGAATTGGCTGGTCCTGGGAGGCACACTCCCTCTGGGGTCATCAAGGCCTCAAGTGTCCAGCATCAAATAAAGAAACTAGAAAACATGGTTATTACATCTGGATAACTTTAGAAAGTAACTTTCTGAAAGGATATTGGGTATCACATAGAACTGATGGGAAGCACATAAGGTTAGACTAGAAAATGGGCAGGATTCCAAAGAGGCTAAGCAACTGAAAATATAGCCAAGGTCTCATCCCAGGTCATCCTGATCAGGAAACAGTGCTAGACCCTCCACAGGGTCATCTTCACTCCACACTGGCCCTGCCGCCACTGATCCCTTTTGCCACACTGCTGAACTCTGCTTCTCCTGCTGCAAATGACCTTTAGCTCCTCCTGGGCCTTTCTGCTGCTCCCTCAAGAATCAGATTCCTTGGGAGGGCCATACGTTTGGCCAGACTCAGGTCACATGCCTATGCTCTAGCTTCTAAGGAGCCAAAAAGAGATACAGATGCTTGGCTTTTTAAGCAACTGTAGTGAAACTTTGGAGTTTGTAGCAGAGAAGGGTTTATTGCAGGGCCATGCAAGGAGAATGGGTGGCTCA
Source organism: Monodon monoceros (assembly GCF_005190385.1). Lineage (NCBI taxonomy): Eukaryota > Metazoa > Chordata > Mammalia > Artiodactyla > Monodontidae > Monodon > Monodon monoceros. The sequence goes on along the minus strand of NW_021703773.1, from coordinate 6,925,244 downwards.
TGCCCCAGAAAACCCCGAACTCCCCAAACGGTTTCAGCAAAGTGTTTTTAAAGGCAAGATGAAGGAGGAGTGTGGTTGGTTGTTGCAGACTTCTTGGTGTAGGAATCCTTTGTTCTGCAGCTGTCCATGTAGGTCAAGGTCACGATGTTGCTGTAAACCTCCAACAAGACAAATGTTATCCTCTGTTCTGCAACTTTTTATCTCTATGTGAATGGGAGAAGTTTACACCTTTAAAGGTCAGAGCCTTGAGAATGGGCTATCCCGTATATTTCAGGCTGTAGGCAACATTCTTAACTCAAGCAAAAGCAATAGAATACAAATGTTAAAGAAACAGATCTAATATGGAATCAGATTTGTTCTTCCCTATTACAGTATAACTTTGGGATTTCCTATAAACAAGAGGGTTTTCTTATTTTGGGAGTGGGGGTAGGGTAGCAAAGGAAAGTCAAATGTGTATAACATCTTATCAGGTGGACTGAAGTAGGAAGGGACTAGACTTTAGATAAACAGCCAGGAAATCACTATCTCTGTCTCTATCTCTATTATATCCATACCTCTATCTCTGTCT
>NW_021703773.1:6915542-6924666 GCF_005190385.1 Monodon monoceros | reverse complement strand
CTCTGTCTCTATCTCTATTATATCCATACCTCTATCTCTGTCTCTATGTCTATTATATCCATACCTCTATCTCTGTCTCTATCTATATGTATATCTGTATCTCTGCCTTTATCTCCAAGCAAGAGGCAGAGGAGTTGAGCGTGGAGGGCAGGGAATTCCCTGGCATCCCAGTGGTTAGGGCTCCACTGGACCTCGGCTTTCACTGCCGAGGATGCAGGTTCAATCCCTAGTTGGGGAGCTAAGATCCCACCAGCCGCCTGGTGCAGCCAAAAAAATAAAAAGCGTGCTGAGGGCAATGGCAGTGGGACTGGAAAGGAAGGAAGGGGTAATAGACCTTCTACAGAGTATTCACAGAGCATGATGACCGGGGGCCCGGGGCGGGGGTGGGGGGCGGGGGTGGGGGTGGGAGAGCAATGATATAAATGAAAGAAGAAGCAGAGTTATATCTGAGACTTTGAGCTAAACAACATCGTGTTGTTAACGGAAGTGTGCTGTGTTTTCTCGATCACAGGATATCTAAGTGACAATACCCAGGGAAGAGTAGAAAGGCAGCCCCAGAACTAAGATGATTAATAGGGCAGAGAAAGCGAGGTTTATGTCATCTGAATGTTTGCAATGATAGATTCACAGAGGAGGGGGGAAGCTCTGAGGTGAGGCATATAGAATTTAGAGGGGAATTAAGGAAGTCACAGGGCATTGCAGACTGGGCTTTTGTATAAACCTAGTGAGCTCATAAAAAGAGGATGAAGAGGCTGGGAATTAAATTAGGAATAGTAAGAGGATGGGGAGTGGAAACAAGAGTGAAACGGGGTGAAACGAGGAGCTTGAAGGAAGTGACTACAGCCTCCAGTTTGGGGAAGGTTTTAGGATTCAGTTCGATTAGAAAGAGGGCCTGAGAGGTTCAACCACAGCTAACCATGTCTGGGGAGACGAGGCAGTGAGTGTATAGCAGTCACACAAGATGTGTGGCAGAGGAAAGGAACACATTTTCAAAACTTTCCTAATCTCACCTTCCCTCATTTATCCTGTCTCTTTTCATCCCACGTCACCTTTGACTGATGGTCAATTTAAACTTGCAAAGGCCCCACACAGCTCAGGGGAAGTTGATTTCATGGCTTCCTATGCTCTGTCCCTCTGCTTTCTTTATTGCAAAGTCAAGGTGGAGGAAATATCATGTTTTGGCTGGAAAACCAGAGCAAGGTAGAAGGAAATGTGTCAGGTCTTTGAGCTCAGCTGACCCAGGGAAGAACAGCCAGGCCAGAGGGACATCAGAGGAGCTCTCTGAACCATAAATGTCCTCCACCGAAAGCAGCTGTATTTATTTTTGTTATAGATTACTTATTAATGTATTTATTTATTGCATTTTGGATTGGGTGGGATTTCATGTTTTCCCAGGTCTGGTACTCATTTCTTGTAGTGAGAAAAAGATAAAGGATGAACCCTGAGTTGATATAGGAGGAAACACATTAGATATAAACCCCCTTTTAAAAAAACTATTAAGATCCTGATTTATTGCAAACGTCCAAGTATGCCCAGGGCTTAGAGTTCCTCTCTCCCGCCTTCCTCCATTTCTAGTTCTAATCAAACATGGAGGAAAATTAATAATGAACAAGTCTTATCCTTTGAGTTACTGGAAACTGCTGAGGTCTGTGTATCAGCACGAAGTACACACACACACACACACACACACACACACACACACACACTCAGACATCCCTGCAACTCTCTCTAGCCAATTCCACATTCTGAAATATTTAGCTCCTCGGAGACCTAATTGCTGCTGGCCTGTTTCTTCTCCTTCCTCCCCTCCCTTAACCCTCGGTCTCAAATCCCATTCATCTCCAGCCCCCCCGCCCAGGGTCTGATCAAACCCCACCGCAGCCCCCTTCCATTATGGCTGAGCCACTCAGAGTCAGAAGAAGCAGAGGAGATGATGCACAAGCCAGAAGAGGCTGGTGAGGCAGCCAAGCACCCAGTGTGGTGAGACGGTCATGACAAGATTGATGGGCCCTATCTCACAGCTGAAAGGCTGGAGGTCGTAAAATGGGAGCACTGTCAGTAATTTATGGGCGCTTGTTATGACAGACTTCTCGACTGAGGCCGAGAAAGATGCCGTTAAAACAAAACCAGGCTCTCCGGGATGTTATCGCAAACAACAGGCCTCTGCGCACAGCCCCAGCACCAAGTGGCTTCATAATTCTCAGGAGTGGAGGGGATACAGGTTCCACTGGGGGGACCCTGCCTTACTACATCCATGGTAAGATGCGAGCAAGGCAGCGATGGGGAGAAGAACTGGCCATGAGGAGCAGCTGGATTTCCCCTCCACCCCTCTCCCCTTGGTGCCCTTGGAGAGAGGCTCTGGACCTTCCAGCGGCCACCACACACCAGCTGAAGAAGCTTGTGGGTATAATGCGTGCCCAGGGGGCACTGGCTCTGCCCTGGGCTGCTGCAAGGGGGCACTGGCTCTGTCCTGGGCTGCTGCATGGATAAAACTGTTCACAGCTTTATTGCGCACAATTTCAGAGCCTCGCTAGGGTTTACTTCACCTTTCTCTCTCATTCAGGTGTCACCCACATCAACTCGGGCTCACTCCCTCTTGTTTTAAAGCAGCTTCTGCACAGGGTCGGATCCCGACAGCTTGGAGTTGAAAGAATTCATTGAAAAGCAAATTAAATCTATAATGAAATCTTTTTGAAAGCTCTGAAGGAGGGTCTCATTCATAAGCCACAGATACTTAAAATATTCATTCCCCACTTGCCACAGCTTATGTTAGTATCTCCCCTAAGCTGCAGACAAACATCTGCTTTACTCCCGAAATACTAAAATCTGTCCCCAAATCCTAGACCAAACAGATCCTATTATAATTCTTCGTTCCTCCATTCACATCTCTTTCCTCTCCTTTACCTACCAAAATTTTTACCAAGCTATAGTTCTTTATCGTTTCCAAATGAAATCCAAGTAACTACTCCACTTTTCTGTTAACCGTGCTTTCTCCAAATTATATACTTTACTTTCTTTTTTTTTTTTTTTCACTGTTGTGGCCTCTCCTGTTGCGGAGCACAGGCCCTGGACGCGCAGGCTCAGTGGCCATGGCTCACGGGCCCAGCCACTCCGCGGCACGTGGGATCTTCCCAGACCGGGGCACGAACCCGCGTCCCCTGCATCGGCAGGCGGACTCTCAACCACTGTGCCACCAGGGAAGCACTATACTTTACTTTCATTTTGAAGCAAAGAAACAATCAACGGAGTAAGGAAGAATCCTCCTTATGGAGCCTAAGGGGAGGCCAAGCCATCAACAAGAGGCTTCTCTTGGGTTGGGGTAGGGTCTAGGGAAGGGGTTCAGGTGTAGGTTGGGGATAAGGGTGAGAGGCATTGAATAAAAATTAATATTTTTGACCCTGTTTTGGAAGAACACAAGTAAGAGATGCTTTATTACGGGGGTTACCTTGAATCTACTCCGATTCATTTATATGTTTAGAGTAAATAATTTGCAAAGCGCAGCACTTGATAAATGGCAAGGAATTGCTTGCTACTCCGCGTTAGTTAAATCCACTGTGGCCCCCGTAGTGCCACAAAGCAGCTTCCAGGCCCTGGGTCTGCAGGACGCAGCCCGCTCTGGATTCCGTGTCCCCAGCATGCTTTCCTGCCCCAGGGCTTCATTTCCAGTCCTCTGAGCCCCACTTTGATCTTGCTTCCCCGGTCAGAAAGCTCTGGGCTCTGGTGGGAGAACAGATGTGGGGAGAAGCCCTTGCTGTGATGCAAAGGTAGGAAGAATGTTTCTTAATAAGCAACACCTGAGATGAAAGAGGCTCATCTTGCCTTATTTGGCCTCAAACTGCCTGGCTGCCGAGCATGAGTCGGTGTCAGTGTGCCTCCCCTCCGCGCAGGCTCTCTCTTCACAGTTGTGGGGCGCCGACACATTGCTCTTCCTTTTCCAGCTTCTTCATCTCAAGTCCTTGCCCCCAGCCCCAGCCCCCGCCCTCTGATTTCTTAACACAGTGCACGTAGCTTGTAGACAGCCTGTCACTCCTTGTGCTTTCTACTCAGTGGTGATTAACCTGGGACTAGCCTGGATGGAGGGAGTCCAGGTCCAGAATTCTCTAACAGAAACTTCCCTGGAACAATTGCTCCTCAGCCCCTACAGTGCATGCACTTTATTCCTGGCAAATTGTGTGGGGCTGCTCTATGGCGCTGTGTCTGTGTGTGTGCTTTCTAGTGGAAGTAGTATGAGTTTCAGTTCACAAGCTCAGGTGTCCCCGAATTCTATGGATTTGTTTTCAACGGCAGTCTTTTGACTCAGGTCACGGGCTCCTGTTCTTTTGGGACTTAAAGTTTGTGCCCTCTTTCTCTGCAAAATTCGTATTTTGAAACCGTAACTCCCAAGGTAATGGTATTAGCAGTTGGGGCCTTTAGGAGATAATGAGGTTCAGATGAGGTCATGAGGGTGGAGCCCCATGATGGGATTGGTGCTCTGATAAGAACCAGAGATGCCAGAGCTCGCTTGCTCTGCCATGTGAGGACACAGCAAGATGATCACACCACCATCACTGGGAAAAGAGCTCTCACCAGGAGCCGAATCAGCACACACCTTGATCTTGGACTTCCCTGCCCACAAAACTGGGAGAAGTAAATGTCTGTTTTTTAATCCATCTACTCAGTGTATGGTATTTTGTTTTAGCAGCCTGAGCAGACTAAGACAGGTCCCATAGCTCCTGTGTTTGAATCTCAGCTTGGTGGCTTGCTGTGTGACTTTGGACAAGTTACTTAACTTCTCTGTGAGTTGGTTCCCTCAGCTGTAAAATGGAGCTCATAGTACATTCCTCATAGGGTTGTTGCAGGGAATAAATGAATTACTTCATTTAAAACATTGAGAACCATGCCTGGAATATAAAAGTGTGATGTTGTTGTTAGTTATCATCTCTCTTTGGGGAAGACAATGAAAGACCCTCAGGTGGTACCATAGTACACTGGGGACTTGTGAAGCACCCAGGCACTGGAATAGAGGGGCAACTGGTCTACCTAGGTTGTGTGGACACATCCGTCACCCCAGCACCCTTGGGCCCTCCAGTTCTGGTGAATCTATTGGTTTCTCTCCACACCAACAGACTTGGGAATTCTTGGCAAAACTTTCTATGTGTCCATCCACCTAGATGCTTCCTGTGGTGATTTCTCCCTTGGGCCTCACATGATACCCAGTAGTGTGACCAAAAAGAGGATGATAATCTCAAATCCCTCTAGTCTAGAAAATAAGACTTTTGGAAACCAACATCAGTGAGAAAACATATTTTTTCTGCTTTCGCTGCCACATTCCTCCTTGAGATGGGAAGAGGAGGGGCTATTGACTGAAGATGGAGAAGAAAAGGGGAGGGGGTAACAAGGAAGAAACAAAACAAATTAATACCTCAAAGTATGGAACAAAGCAGCACATTTGTATATCCGGATGATTTCTGAAAGTTGTGGCACTGGACCAAATGAATTGGAACGTTTGAAGGCAGGGCAAGGATTCTACCTTTAAAACAAACTTCTCGTGATAAACATAGACACCGAAGTTTGTGATGAAAATTCTGAAAGTTTACATGTATAATCACACATTTCTATTTTTTCCCAAAAGGAGAGAGAGAGAGACAGAGACAGAGAGAGAGAGAAGGGAGATCCCACCCAAAAGACCAGCCCTGGTGATTTGAATGCAGGTGAAATCTTGGAGTACTCTAGGCAGCAGCAGTTTGGAGAACCGGTGTATCAGGTGTCAGTGAAGGTCAGGTTGAGTGGGTCAGTGGAGGTGACCAGAGCAATACAGAGTGGGACAGGCATTAGTGGAATAACAACTCCTTTTGGGGGAACTTTCAGAGATTTCCACAAGAGAGGAAGAGCTGGGGTCTGCCATTAGACAGGTGGGGGACATATTGATACATTTGATTTAAAGAAAAACTCTTTTTTAAAAACGATTTTATTGAAGTATAGTTGATTTACCATGTTGTGTTAGTTTCTGGTGTACAACAAAGTGATTCAGATATATATATTCTTTTTCAGATTCTTCTCTATTATGGTTTACCTCAGGATATTGAATATAGTTCCCTGTGCTATACAGTAGGACCTTGTTGTTTATCCATTCTGTATATAATATCAATGGTTTGCATCTGCTAATCCCAAACTCCCAATCCATCACTCCCGTATTCTGCCTCCTCCTTGGCAACCACAAATCTGTTCTCTATGTCTGTGAGTCTGTTTCTGTTTCATAGATAAGTTCATTTGTGTCATATTTTAGATTCCACATATAAGTGATATCATACAGTATTTGTCTTTCTCTGTCTGACTTACTTCACTCAGTATGATCATCTCTAGATCCATCCATTTTGCTGCAAATGGCATTATTTCATTCTTTTTTATGGCTGAGTACTATTCCATCATATATATGTACCACATCTTCGATTTTGAGAAAAACTCTTAAAATTACCTTCTCTAGGAGACATAAATTAGTGGCACTCATTTCACATTGAGGTTATATTCTCTAAAAATGAGAGCCAATTATAATACCAATTAAAGATGATTTAAGGTCAAAGCCTTTCCAGATAAGTGGGATTTCACTGATTCTTATTTTCCTAGTTGTTCCCCCTCTCCCTTTCATCAGTGACCTTGACAAAATAAATGCATCTTCTAACCAATAATATTTGAATATATTTAGTCTCTTGGATGAAAGTCATGAAGCTAACAAAACTATATCTGATGATCCTGGCCTGAGTTCTGCATCTGTGCGGACTCCTCCTGTCCCTTTGCTTAGGGAGAAACTATCAAGACAACATTGAATGGGGGCAGTGGCAGCAACAGAATTCACTCAGAAAGAGTTTAAACTCTGATGTAGTATTGTGATTTTATGTTGTGGAGATTGAAAGATATATGACCACTATCATCTCACATTTTTTTCTTATTCCATCACTGAGCTTTGATTCACAGTTAGTCCCAAGAATTCTACTTCTTCCACTTACTCCAGGGCTGTTAGATTATAAGGTTATATGGTGGTAGAGAGTTAAGCTACAGCTCCATTCTCGAAGGATGAGAGTGTTTGAAGTTGGGCCTTAGATGGAAATTCTACCATGTAAATTTGTATGCTTAAGGTAACCTCTACTTTCTGTACTCTCTCAAGATCCCTTATGAGTTTCTACTTCTCCCCGAAGTTAACGCATACTTTCAGAAAAGGCTTTGATGTGTCATTTGCATCTTAGTGTGTGAATTTAAGCTATTGGGGCAACTTTCCCATGAATTTTCAGCCTGATCCCTAAATGAAGAAAGGATGGCTAAGACTGCAGTCTAGGGAATTTCAGACATAACTAAGCAGAGTGGAAGTATGTAATAAAAGGTCCTAAATAAGATACACGTTCATTTATTCATTAACTCATTAGGAATTTAAAAAATGATACCTAGACTCTAATATAGAGCAAATCATATTATTGCAATACTGATCTCAGGAAAAGGTCTGCAGTGAATGTCTCAAACCTTGTCTTATCAGTTTGATTTGTATCTCAAGAATTATCCTTTCTTACTTTTGTATTTTTATATTTCATGACAGTTCCTTTTTTAATCAGGACATTATTAGAGTTGATTTTCATGTTGTCCATATTTGCTTTATATAATCAATGTAATTGTGATGTTTACCTTATTTTTAGTGAACTGGTGATGCAGATTTTAGTGAAAATAGGTGTGATCCTCAGTGGTACTTCCAGCTCCTGGATTCTTTGGATAGTGAGGCCTGATGATTCCAACTGGGATTTTCAGATACCCATTGAACTTGAGCATTGGTTGGTACTTTATTTCTCATAGCAGAACAAGGGCCCCCAAAATAGATAAAATTACTGAATGAGCACCCTTAGGACACATTAAAATATATTTGCATTTTATATTAATGCCACCCACTGCTTATTCTGGTATATGAGTTGCTATTTTAATAGTTATACAAGGAGCTTGGAGGAGATCAGAATTATAGTGAAATGAGATGAGGAACTTGAGCTGCAAAATCCTGAGGACGAACTATACACAAAAATGTATTATTCTGAGCTAAAGCCACATTGCACAAATCTGTCATGCTTCCATGCATCATGAGGTCAGTGAGATCACATACAATGCAATAAACTAAGCTTCTCTCTATCCTTACAACTTTACCATGGTGTAGTGAGCTAAATAGTGTCTCTCCAAAATTCATATCCACCTGCAATCAGAACGTGACCTTCTCTGGAAATAGAGTCTTTGCAGTTATAGTTAGTTAAGAATCTCAAGATGATATCATAGTAGACGTAGAGTGGATCCCAGATCCAATGACTTGCGTCCTTATAAGAAAAGGAGAGGACACAGAGACATAGCAGGCCACATGAAGATAGAGGCAGAAACTTGGCTGCTGCAAGCTGAGGAAAGTCGGGAACCACCAGAAGCTGGAAGAGGTGAGGAAGGATTCTGCCCTAAAGCCTTTGGAAGGAGCTCAGCCCTGATGATACCTTGATTTCCGACTTCAAGCCTCCAGAAATATGAAAATAAATGTCTACTGTTTGATGCCACCTAGTTTGTGGTACTTTGTTACAGCAGCTCTAGGAAACTAATACACCTGGTATCACCAGAGGACCCTCAAACGAAGGCCTTCAAAGGAAAACTACACTGCATAAAATATTGTCTAGGGGAGCTTGCTGGGCAGGCGGCTTTTAGTCAGCAAGATGCAGAATAGAGCATACAGATTTAGAAGGAAGCATCAGAACGTACCAGCTCAGATCTTCCCATACGCACCTGTCTCCAGGAACTGTGACAGCTGTTCTAGGACAGTTGACATTGTGGTGACCAGCCAACTTCATGTAAGGACAATCCAGAAGGGTCTCTCCTGAGATCCTTTACTTCCTGCCCTGAGGCTCTGTTGTTGCTGAGGCTTGAAATGCCAAGGGACTAAGTGTCCCCCATACACCACCTGGAAGTATAGGTGAATTAAAACACCAAGGGGCCAACGTTTACTCGAAGAGACAAAGAAGAGCACATATATTCTTCTGCCTTTTTCCCCACCAAGCAGACTTTCCTGAGACACTGTTCATACAGCCTCTCAGCAAAAGATGCTACTGGAATTCAATAATCAGGTGATGCTGATACCAAGCAG